>NC_085029.1:6927693-7092693 GCF_963692335.1 Osmerus eperlanus | reverse complement strand
GTGTTTGAGTTTGAGTGTGTTTGGGTGGCGGTCTCCCGAAGCTATTAGAAGCCAAGCACCTCAGTTGAAATGGACATGGTAGGGGGAGAGAGAGAGAGAGAGATAGATGGAGAGAAAAAAAAGAGAGAGCTATGATAGTGGGATACTGTACGTCACTGACCAAACCCAGTGAACAACACACTCTATTTCTGTACTTCTCACATTAACACACACGCACAAACACACACGCACACAGACACAGACATATTTACACGCACAGACCTGCCTGTTAGCACATCTATGAGGCTTATTAGCAAGGTTCCATGGTATCTCAATACATGGAATCTCAACCTCAATCCTACTACCCCCTCCATGGATCAATCCCTGCTACTGCACACACACTACCTCTCACACACACGCACACACACACACACACACACACACACAGCACACTCACACACATCCAACCTAACAGACACACACCCAGTGTAAGAAGAACAATGTCCAGTAATCGCTCTGTCCTCCTGTCTCCAGAGAGCGGAGCTAATCGGAGAACTCCCAGGATGAACAGGAAAACATCTGGAATCCTTCTGTGACTCTCGCCCTTCTCTGTCTGACTGAGGACAGGGTGTGTGTGTGTGTGTGTGTGCGTGTCACGGGGGTATTTCTTTTCAGCTGTGTGCCGTCCTCATTTTTCCACAACAGCACCGTGTCTTTCTCCAGCATACAGTCAGGCTTCCAGCACCTGCTCTCTCTCTCTCTCTCTCTCTCTCTCTCTCTCTCTCTCTCTCTCTCTCTCTCTCTCTCTCTCTCTCTCTCTCTCTCTCTCTCCTCTCTCTCTCTCAGCTCTCTCTCTGTGTCTCCCTCTGTCCATCTCTGTCTATATGTCTCTGTCTGCCTCTCTGTTGCCCCCCCCCCCCCCTCTCTCTCTCTCTCTCTCTCTCTCTCTCTCTCTCTCTCTCTCTCTCTTCTCTCTCTC
Source organism: Osmerus eperlanus (assembly GCF_963692335.1). Classification (NCBI taxonomy): domain Eukaryota; kingdom Metazoa; phylum Chordata; class Actinopteri; order Osmeriformes; family Osmeridae; genus Osmerus; species Osmerus eperlanus. The sequence continues at coordinate 7,091,735 of NC_085029.1, read as the reverse complement.
TCTCCTCTCTCTCTCTCTCTCTCCCCCCTTTCTCTCTGTCTCTCTCGGCCTGTCTCTATCCATCTCTCCACCCCTCCCCCCCCCCCTCCTGCTCTCTCCAGGCTGGCTGCAGCTCCTCAGTATTCAGAGTGGATTGGGATCAAGTCTGTGCTCCCCGGCAGCCCAACAGAAGCAGAGAGAACATCTATTTAGGAGGCCAGTCCTGTCGCCTGATTAATCACCCAGCAGAGGACGGCCACGCTAAAATTAAAGAGCAAGAGACGCCCCAGCTGCCACTGCTCAAGCGGAACGAGAGAGGGAGAGGGGAGAGGGGGGAGAGGGGGAGAGGAAGGGAGAGGAAGGGAGAGGAAGGGAGAGGAAGGGAGAGGAAGGGAGAGGAAGGGAGAGGGGAGAGGGGAGAGGAAGGGAGAGGGGAGAGGAAGGGAGAGGGGAGAGGAAGGGAGAGGAAGGGAGAGGGGAGAGGAAGGGGGAGAGGAAAGGAGAGGAAGGGAGAGGGGAGAGGAAGGGAGAGGGGGAGAGGAAGGGAGAGGAAGAGAGAGGAAGGGAGAGGGGGAAGGAAAGGAGAGGAAGACGAAGGGAGAGGAAGGGAGAGGGGAGAGGAAGGGAGAGGGGGAGAGGAAGGGAGAGGGGAGAGGAGAGACAGAGAGAGAGAGGGGAAAGGAGGGAGATAGCGACAGGGAGGGAGAGGGAGAGAGAGAAAAAGGTGAAGTTGTCTCAAAGCATAGCTACTTTGTGTTCATTTAAAATAATTCAAGACTTCCTTGAAACCCATGCCCGACCTAAAGTTCCAATTAAAAATGAAACTATTAGACTTGACACGAATGCAGAAATATGGAGAAAATTGGAAAAGAAGAAGCAGTGTTAGTCAATAGGGGGGTCAGATGGCTGCTTAGGGAGTCGGGCTATTAATCAGAAGGTTGTTGGTTCGATTCCCGGCTGTGCCAAACAACGTTATGTCCTTGGGCAAGGCACTTCACCCTACTTGCCTCGGGGGGAATGTCCCTGTACTTACTGTAAGTCGCTCTGGATAAGAGCGTCTGCTAAATGACTACATGTAAATGTAATACTAGACATACAGTTCCTGAGAGGGAAAGGGTATTTAAGCAGGGAGGGCGGGCACATATTTGTGTCTCATACTCTTGGAATAAGGATACATGGAAGTCCCTGGGGAACACGGGTCTATTCTGGGAACCTGCAGGAGAACACAGGTAGGAGGGAAGGACATGCATGCGAGCGACACAGTCTGCCCTCCAACCCCCCCCCCTCTCTCTCTCTCTCTCTCTCTCTCTCTCTCTCTCTCTCTCTCTCTACCTCTCTCTCTTTCTTCCTCTCTCTTTCTACCTCTCTCTTTCTCACTCTCTCTCTGCATCTCTCTCATTAAATCATCATAATTTTCTCTATTTCCCTCTCTTTCACAACCACACACACACACACACACCAACACACGACAAGACACAACAAGACACATACACACACACACACACACACACACATTCCCCTCAGGCGCAGGCCCTAAGGCCCTAACATATTCCTCCACAATCCCAGAAGGCCCTACATCAGCGGTCCAGTGTCCACACAGCACCCTGCCTCCCTCAGCAAACCTGCTGTAATGAGGAGACCGCTTGGCGTCTGTGTGTGTGTGCCTGTGTATGTGTGTGTGTCTCGGTGAGCATCTGTGTGTTTGTGCCTATTTGCTTGCATGTTTGTGTGTGACCCCTGATGTTTTCAAATTAACAACCATGAATTACTTTTTAATTGCATCTAGCTGTGGACTAATGGTGTGAAATGTTTCAATCACCTGAGTTATGAATAACCTGCTTAGGGCTGTGTCTTTGTGTATGTGTGTGTGTATGCATGCATGTGTTTGAGTGTGGTTGTGTGTGTATGTGTGTGTGTATGCTGTATGTGTGTGTGTGTGTGTGTGTGTGTGTGTGGAAAAATGCGTGAGTGGAAACACTGACCCGCTCACCTGAGCCTGAGTCTATTGACCTCCTCTTCTCCTGTTTCCTCCCTCTCACCTGAAACCCTGTCACACACACACTCACACACACACACTCTCTCTCTCTAACACACACACACACACACACACACGCACACACACACACACACACACACACACACACACACACACACATTCACACACAGACACATATACACACACACACACACAATTTCCCTGTGTTCAGTGGAGCAAGTCATACATTTCATACTCACCAATCCTGCAGTGTTCCATTAACTTCCTGTTCCAAAACACAGTCTCGGGTTACTGCATCAGTAATGTTACTCTATCACCCCCCCCTCCCCCCACCTCCCCTGACAGAGATATATAGGTGAGACAACGTACAGAATTACATGACAATGCCTGACCCAGAATCATCACAATGACAAGGTTAGCATTGAGGCTATACACACACAGATACATACATACAAAGACAAACATACATACATCTACATAAGACACACTGATGACTACACACATACACCGACGGTACACAAACACACACAAGCGCACACACATGCAGTATATTCATACACAGAGACCCCCCCCCCCCCCCTCACCCCAGCACACACACACCAACAGACACATTGTGTTACCTGTCATGGACCTAAATCCTTGCACCATGAAGGGGTTAAGCAGCACGGAGGCCAGGGATGCACGTGTGTGTCAGGAGGATGAGCGCTGGGGTGGGGGGATTAGGGCCGCGCCCTGAGGATGGATGATCCAGACTGACAGGGTCTGGCCAGAGTCAGGGGCTGCTGAGACCGCTTAGAGGCAGAGAGGCAGAGAGCCAGGGAAGCATGGAGGAGGGTGAGTCTGGTCAGAGAGGCAGGGAGGAGCGTGAGACTGGTTAGAGGCAGAGAGGCAGGGAGGAGGGTGAGACAGGTTGGAGGCAGAGAGGCAGGGAGTAGGGTGAGACTGGTAGAAGCTGAGAGACAGGGAGTAGGGTGAGACTGGTTAGAGGCAGAGAGGCAAGGAGGAGGGTGAGACTGGTTAGAGGCAGAGAGGCAAGGAGGAGGGTGAGACTGGTTAGAGGCAGAGAGGCAGGGAGGAGGGTGAGGCTGGTTAGAGGCAGAGAGGCAGGGAGGAGGGTGAGAGTGGTTAGAGGCAGAGAGGCAGGGAGGAGGGTGAGACAGGTTGGAGGCAGAGAGGCAGGGAGTAGGGTGAGACTGGTAGAAGCAGAGAGGCATGGAGGAGGGTGAGACTGGTTAGAGGCAGAGAGGCAGGGAGGAGGGTGAGACTGGTTAGAGGCAGAGAGGCAGGGAGGAGGGTGAGACAGGTTGGAGGCCCCTGGAGCCCACTTCATTAGGGAGTCATGGAAACCCCTGTTCCTGTCGGGGTCAGAATCCTGGGGTTCCGGAACGGAATACTACTGCTTTGAGTTCTGTCGGACTGGGAGGAAACAGGACTGGATGGAATCAGTAATGGCGTTCTGGAGTGGTGAACGTGGAGAGGTTATGGCTTTCTCTATCTCTCTCTCTCTCTAATTCCCTCTCTCTCTTTCTTCATTTTCTCCCTCTTCATCTGCCCAGCTTTTTTTTCTTTTTTTCTTTTGTTTCTTTTTGGTGTTTTCTCTCCCTCTCCTTCTCTTCTTACCCCTCCTCGATCCTCCTAAACCATTCCATCTCCTTCTTTATTCTCCTGCCCTCCTCTCTCTCAATCCCCTCCCCTCTCTTCCTCAACTGGTTAGGGAGGTAGAGAGATGGAGGGATGGAGGTAGGGAGAGGGGTAAAGAGACAGAGGGAGGGAGAGAGAAAGAGGGATAGAAGGATGGAGGGGTAGGCAGGGAGAGCGGGACAGAGAGAGAACGGTGGGGTCAGGTTGAATAGTGCAGCTTAATGTGTGACATCATTTCTGGACAACTTGACTGTAACCATTCCACTGACCCTCAAAACAGAATCCAAGCCATAGCCCTTGTAGACGTGACAGGAATCATTGGGAACAAACCATCCTCAAATCAAACGTCCGCCTCAAATTGAGCAATTCACCAAACATTTACATTTACATTTAGTCATTTAGCAGACACTCTTATCCAGAGCGACCTACAGTAGGTACAGGGACATTCTCCCCGAGGCAAGTAGGGTGAAGTGCCTTGCCCAAGGACACAACGTCATTTTGCGCGGCCGGGAATCGAACTGGCAACCTTCAGATTACTAGCCCGCTTCCCTAACCGCTCAGCCACCTGACTCCCTGACTCCCCAAACGCCACCGGAGAACCAACAAAATGGAATTACTTGACGACAAAGTTACATTTGAAGGACAGAATGAACAAAGTGCGATGCGTCTGCTTCAGTGTGTGATAGGAATTATAATAAAGGCAAGGACTTTATCTTCTGTTCAGAATTAGTGTTCTTTTCCTTGAGGGCAGAAGCTGTTCTCTGACTGCTTAGACAGCTGGCTGAACTAAAATAGGGAAAGAGAGAAAGTACTTCTGTTACTGTGAGCATGGCAAAAATGTTGAGGATGTGACAATGTCGATAATGCTATACGTCTCAGTGTACAGATTTGTGATCATCTTATGAGTGTTGAACATTGTATAATGTGCAGCTTTGTGACCATCGTAATAATATTAATGATGTCGATAAGGTGGAGCTTTTCCATCATTTGTGATCTGATAAAGTAAAAAATGTGTGTGTGTGTGTGTGAGTTGGCTGTGCGAGCAGGGATGACGTGAGACCAGCAAGGTCACCTCCTGAGGGCCCAGTTGCATGCTGGTCCACAGCCGACGGCATTGGTTTAGCATGCAGAGCAGCTCTTTGAACGCCCACCACCCATGAATCATACACACACACACACACACATTCTCACTCTCTCTCTCACACACACACACACACACACGTACACACATACAAACATGACACACACATTCTCTCTCTCTCACACACACACACACACACACACACACACAAACACACACACACACACTCTCTCTCACACACACACACACACACACACACACACACACACACACACGCACACACACACACACACACACACACACACACAAACAGCCCCTCCCTCCGCCACACACACACAGGAACACACACACTTTAAAACACACCTTCACACACAAACACACACCCCAGTTAATCTCCCATACAAACACCCGACAGCTCGTTAATTTTACACTCTATAAAGGCGTGAAGAGCAGAACGTCCATAAAGATCAGGACCACAGAGCAGAGCCCGGCAGAGGAGCGCAGCATGTACACAGAACAGCCTGTCATCTCCACTGACCAGTGAGGGGTGAAGGAAACAGATCCCCCTCCATAAGCTACGTTTTACAATAAGGCAATGAGGGATATCAAGTGTTGGATTCCTTTTGTCGGTAGATGGGTGTGTGTCAGTGTGAGTGTGTGTGTCGGTGTGAGTGTGTGTGTCGGTGTGAGCGTGCGTGTCAGTGTGAGTGTGTGTGTCGGTGTGAGCGTGTGTGTCGGTGTGAGCGTGTGTGTCGGTGTGAGCGTGCGTGTCGGTGTGAGCGTGCGTGTCGGTGTGAGCGTGCGTGTCGGTGTGAGTGTGCGAGTCCGTCTGTGTGTGCCTGTCCCCACGGCCCTGCTGTACTCGTACTCGCGCGTTAAAGACAGCAGTGTACTTTTTAAGCAATAAGGTACGAGTGGCGGTACTGTATCGTCAATAAAGTACGTGTTCAAGGGTATTTTTAGGCCCGTCGCGCAGCGGAGGACCGACAAACCCTTGAACACGTACTTTACATCGTGATTTCAACATTTTCAAAGGCCTAAACATTCAAAATCAATCCTAAATGTTTTGCAGGCACTGGGTAAATGCTATATATGCTGTAAACTATAGTTACGAGTGACTTGGGACTCCATAGACTAACATTAGGCTGTTGTTATGGTTTGCTTATGTTGATTTGGATATCTCCATGAATTGTGCATCCGTGGAACACGTTTCTCATGTCCCCTTCGTCTCTGACGACATCGCTTCCGATCCACTCTTGCTCTCTTAGCCGGTGGCTCGGTGTTGGAAGTGCCTTTTCCAGCACGGATATTACTCCGACGCTGTCTTTCAGCTTGAACTGTCGAGCTTGAAATGACAACTAACGGTCGCGCAAAATCGAACCGTTATTTTGAGTGCGCACTAATATGGAACGCTCCACTTTAAGGTAAACGTAAACAGGCGTACATTACTTTATGGCTAAATAAAGCACACGCCGTGACTCACTCTCAACCAATCAGAATGCTTGATTTCATCTACCCGTGTTATGATTATAGTTATGGAACAAGGTAAGGCAATTCATTTTTTGATGGGGTGAGATAGTGCTGGGAATGTGATGAGAGACAGGCCTACACAGAAAACAGCAGTGATCCTCCTAGCAGAAGTTTAGGACCTCAATGTGTGTTGAGATTTGATCATGGTATCTGTGAGATGAAACTCAAGGTAGCATAAAGTTACATTGTACTGTATTTAAAACGTATCTTTAGGGAGGGATCTAAACTAATGTAGCATCAATCCTTTTCATGCTGATTGATGAAAATCTCTCAGCCATGTGTGTGTGTGTGTCATCGTGACACACACACACAAAGTTTTATCACAAAAACACAAGAATGACAAAACACAAGAAGAAGACAAAAGCTGTTTTATCTCTCCTGTTCCTTAACATACCTCCCCATCCTCTGCTTTCCTCTCCTCACCTCTCATCCTCCTCTTCGTATCTCCTCCTCCTCCTCTCCCCCTCCCTCTCCTCTCCTCTCCCCTCCTCTCCCCTCCTCCTTCTCTCCTCTCCTCTTCTCTTCCCCTTCTCTCCTCTCCTCTTCTCTTCCCCTTCCTGTCCTCTTCTCCTTCTCTCCTCCTCCTCTCCTCTCCTCTCCTCTCCCCTCCTCCTTCTCTCCTCTCCTCTTCTCTTCCCCTTCCTGTCTTCTCCTCCTTCTCTTCTCTCCTCTCCTCCTTCTCTCCTCTCTTTTTCTTCAGATGGTGTATATCTGTTGCCCTCCTGTTGCTCGGGTGATGCTTTGAACCCGGGGATGAAAGACTCCTATGTTGAGAAACTAGTGGGACGACACACACACACACACACACATACACACAAATACACAAACAGGCATACATTTGCACATAAAGGCTTTGAGAAAGTGACTTTACAGCTCTGCTCTCTGCTAGATTATATGTTTACTGTAATGTGAGCGACTTAGAAATTCTGGTTTTGAAAGTTTTAGATACAGTACAGTGGTTATGTAATTTCATCATCAGCAGTTGTTATGGATGAATAGCATTCGTGTGTCTGCTGAACACATCCTCCCCTGCAGAAAGTAGAATCAAATGTATCATAATGGTAAACTTGTAAACATTGAGTATGTGCTGCTCAGCTGCTGTGAAGAAATATCAGCTAATGTGTTTTATATGCATGCAACAGATATAAATATGTTATCTCTCTCTCTCTCTCTCTCTCTCTCTCTCTCTCTCTCTCTCATACCCTCTCTCATATTTATATCAAGCTCATGTTGTGCCCAAAAAAATCACTTTCAGATTTCTAGGTCATAACAGGCCGACCCGACATATAAACACATTTCGTATTCGTGCTCCATGCTCATCAAATCTTCATAGCGGGCTCATAGGGCCCAGAGAGAGGCAGCCAGGGCACAGGTCCACACATTCACTCAGTCCTTACAGAGCCTGAATGCATACAGTACAGCAGTCTAGTGTGGTTTTCTGTAGAGTGTACAGTACTGCATACAGGAGAGTATAGAGTAGAGTGTTTAGTATTGTATACAGAAGTGTACAGTGCTGTACACAGTAACATATAAAGTACAGTACATGGTAGAGTTTACGGTATTGTATACTGGGGTGTGTATGCTATAGTGTACAGTACACCCTGCTCTTATCAGCTGGTTTCGATTCAGTTCCTCCTCCCCTGGACACTCCTGCTCACAGTAAGGCTTGCATAGGTGTAAACCGACCCTGAATCAGTGATGATCTCTTGTCCCACTGGTGGGATTTGAAAACACCCATAATGTTTATGTTGGAATTGTGTGTTCATTTGTGTATGCTCCTCCGTCCATGGAAACTCTTGAGACTGAGAGGAGTCTGTGGAACGAGGACGTGCAAATGTCAAGAACAAACAATGGGGGAGGAGGTGAGTCTGGACAGTTTAGAAAGAGGGAGGGGCAGTGGGAGGGAGGGTGTGAGAGAGAGATAGAGAAAGAGAGAGAGACAGGGAGAGAGACAGAGAGATAGAGAGAGAGAGAGAGAGAGAGAGAGAGGGAGGTCGCAAGTGGGAAGGGGTGAGGGAGAGATAGAGAAAGAAAGAGGAAGGGAGAGGAAGATTGAGAGGGAGGGAGAAAAAAGCAGAGAGAGGGGGGAGGGAGAGGGGGAGGGAGGGAGGGAGGGAGGGAGGGAAGGAAGGAAGGAAGGAAGGAGAGAAAAAAGGAGAGAGGGAGAAAGAGGGAGGGAACAAGGAGGGAGGGAGCTGATAGAGAAGTATTGTCAGGGCGACAAAGCTAAGCAGGGCGTGAAGGGCATTCTTTGAATGTCATCTCATGCAAGTGGCCTCGCTTTGCCAAGCAAGGAACAACTCACTTATAGGTACAAGAGTGTGCTGGGACATCTGGTCCTGTATTAACAACACACAGGCACCGCACACAATGGTTTCCACACTGTCACCGCATGACTGTTGATGTTCAGTCAGAACCTTTAACTGCCTCAGGGATGGGTTCACAAATTAGCCATTTCTTACATAACAACTGTTTGCAGACTGATATTTGGATTGGCTAAGGTGGCAACCATGCAGATCATTGTGATTGGCTAAGCTCTATCAGTCATGACTCAGCAATTGGTGAATGTACATAAGTGATTCTGAATCTTCATGGTATTGTTAATGTGTTTTGTAGGAAAGGTAGATAAGTATATTTGAATATAAGTCGAGACATACAGAGTATAAAACAGTTTTGACATGTAAGACCATTTCTGATCATATCTAAAAGCTGCTGAAGTGCAGAAACGTCTGATGTGGAATTAGAATTCCATGGACCCCATCAAAACAGGAGCGCGACCTTAGAGGAAGTTCTTCCCTGAAGTCTTCCCTCTTGAGGAGTCCTGAGGAGAGACCGAGGCCCCTCGTTCCGCCTTCACCTTCCCTGCAAACCGCAGCGTGAACCGAAGCATCTTTTTCTTCTCTCAGCTTGTAAAATATTTAAACTGCGGGAGGAAGAGGAGAAGGAAGAGGGGGGGAGAAGGCGTCGCTGAGTGCTCTACTTCTCTCCCTCCTTGTCCAGATACGACTGAAGACGTTCACTGCTCATCCTCCCTATTTTCAACGGTCCCATGAATAAGTCATGACTGTGTTGACTGCCGCCGCATCAACACTGAAAAACAAACGGCGAGCGGTTGAGAACTGAAGTCCTCCAGACCGCCGTTAGACGCTGTACTTCTAAGTTATCGTTTTCAATCTCACGGAACGCTTAGACATTCGGAAGAATTAAAGCTTCAGTAATTGGTGTTTAAATGTTTCATACACCTCTCTCTGTTTCTTTCTGTTTATGTATCTGTCTCGTACTCTCTCTCCTCTCTCTCCATGTCTCTCTCTTACCTCTTTCTCTTTCCACCCCCTCTCTCTCTCTTCCCCCCCCCCTTCTTTCACTTCTACGATCCCTCCATCCACCAGCCTTCAGCAGCATTAGGAGAGGGAAGCCCATCTATCTGATCTGTGATTGGTTGACATGCTCAACCTTCAGTTCTCCTGAATCTCCTCTCCGCATATCTCCTCCACCTCCCCCCACCCCGCCCTCCCCCCCCCCCCCCCCCAGCCCCAGGGCCATTACAAGCACAGTGACGTGTGTCTGTGTGAGTGAGTGTGTACGTTTTGGGGAGCGTGTCTGCGTGTGTGAGTGCGTATGTTCGTGCGTGAGTGTGTGCGAGTGTACAGACGCGTATGAGAGGCCGTATAGGCCATAATTCATACTTGGTCTCACATACATGCCATGACCTCACATATATACCATTATACTCTCACATATATACCATTATACTCTCACGTATATACCATTATACTCTCACATATACACCATTATACTCTCACATACACACCATGACCTCACATATATACCATTATACTTTCACATATATACCATTATTCTCTCACATATACACCATTATACTCTCACATATATACCATTATACTCTCACATATATACCATTATACTCTCACATATATACCATTATACTCTCACATATACACTATTATACACTCACATATACACCATTATACTCTCACATATACACCATTATACTCTCACATATACACCATTATACTCTCACATATACACCATTATACTCTCACATATACACCATTATACTCTTGCACATAAACTGGCATACTCTCTTACACACACAAAAATACCGTCTTATATGCACCATCATAATAAAGTATGACAATATATGTAAGAGACAAATAGTATGTGTGAAACAGAAAGTTATTATATGTAAGAGAATAACAGGATGTGTAAGAGAGAATACTTATCTATGTGAGAGAGAATACTTGTCTATGTGAGAGAGAATACTTGTGTATGTGAGAGAGAATACTTGTCTATGTGAGAGAGAATACTTGTCTATGTGAGAGAGAATACTTGTCTATGTGAGAGAGAATACTTGTCTATGTGAGAGAGAATACTTGTCTATATGAGAGAGAATACTTGTCTATGTGAGAGAGTTTGATTGAAACGGAAGGCAGTTTGATTGAAAAGGAAGTAGTACTGAATTCTCAGTTCCTGATTGGCTTACACATGAAGAAGGATTTGGGGTAGATGTAGCTAACGCCCACCTTCCCTATCAAGACGAGACTGAGTGACATGATAAGATGGCAGAGAGTGGGCGGCTTAATGAAGCCATTGGACTCATTAATAACATTTTATTAACATTTTATTAACATTTTATACTCCAAATGCTGCGGCGTTATTGTAGGGAGGACAGACCCGTTCCTGAATTACGTTTTTACAGTTATTCCTGGGGAAATTATGGAATTAAATTACATATTAACTATACTAAAATACTTGTGCACAATAATATTTGCTAAATGTAGACGTTTTTAAAGGTTTTTAATTTGACCTCGAAGCCTTTTGTGAAAATGAGGCTAGTTTCACGACAGCGACTTCGGATGTATACTAGGCTACTTTAACATGTTAGCTGATTAGCCAGTACGAGTGAGATATGTATACAGTCACATTAACAAACCTCTTCTTTGTCAACTTAAATACGATGGGAACACATCACATTAACAATTCCAAAACGCACCACACGCCAAACAATTTTTTTGGTCAAGCGTCTCTAAACTCAGATTCCGAGTCGGATCCATGAAGCTTTCGTTGCAGTGAATGGGTGCGGGCACTCATCGGGCATAGGGGCCTACACTCAAATAGGATCTTAAAAGTCCCAACTGGAAAATGTTGTGAACAGATTGACATCAAGTTCAGTTTGTGGCATTGAAGTTTAGGTTAATAGCCAAGGGTGTAAAGACCACTCGGCTAATTAAAGACGTCAACGGTTAAAACCCCAGTGCCACGGGACGGTATTCACACAGGCATTGGCTTTAATTTAAATGATAGTTTGTTTCATCAATTGAAAAACTGATCTAGGACTTTTGACTCAAGTAGTGGGGGTCGGTATAGCTTCCTAAACAACTATGGAATTCTACATTTGAGTTTTTTAGTGGATTTGCTTGAATCGTTGTCAGAAATGTTGGAATCAAAGACGACAGCCATCCACAGTGGCTATTTCTAACGCTAACGATGAAATGCGCCGGCTCTTCAGACCTGGATCAGGTGCATCACGGAGCGGCAGCAGCTCTCTGTCAGGAGTCTTAACCGAAATACTGCGGAGTTTGATATTGGGATTGCGCCATCACTTGGCTGGCATTAAGACGAGCTCCTGACAGAGTGCTGCTGCCGCTCCTTGATGCACCTGATCCAGGTCTGAAGAGCCGGCGCATTTAATTGTCAACGTTAGCGTTAGAAACAGCCTCCGCGTATGGCTGTCGTCCTTGATACAACATTTCTTACAATGACGCCTTAGGATTTGGAGTATGCAAAATGTTATAGATGAATCCATCTTGTCATGTCACTCAGTCTCGTCTTGATAGGGAAGGTGGGCGTTAGCTACATCTACCCCAAATCCTTCTTCATGTGTAAGCCAATCAGGAACTGAGTACTACTTCCTTTTCAATCAAACTGCCTTCCGTTTCAATCAAACTCTCTCACAAAGACAAGTATTCTCTCTCATATAGACAAGTATTCTCTCTCACATAGACAAGTATTCTCTCTCACATAGACAAGTATTCTCTCTCACATAGACAAGTATTCTCTCTCATATAGACAAGTATTCTCTCTCACATAGACAAGTATTCTCTCTCACATAGACAAGTATTCTCTCTCACATAGACAAGTATTCTCTCTCACATAAACAAGTATTCTCTCTCACATAGACAAGTATTCTCTCTCACATAGATAAGTTATCTCTCTTACACATCCTGTTATTCTCTTGCATATAGTAACATTCTGTTTCACACATACTATTTGTCTCTTACATATATTGTCATACTTTAGTATGATGGTGCATATAAGACGGTATTTTTGTGTGTGTAAGAGAGTATGCCAGTTTATGTGCAAGAGTATAATGGTGTATGTGTGAGAGTATAATGGTGTATATGTGAGAGTATAATGGTGTATATGTGAGAGTATAATGGTGTATATGTGAGAGTATAATGGTGTATATGTGAGAGTATAATGGTATATATGTGAGTGTATAATAGTGTATATGTGAGAGTATAATGGTATGTATGTGAGAGTATAATGGTATATATGTGAGAGTATAATGGTATATATGTGAGAGTATAATGGTGTATATGTGAGAGAATAATGGTATATATGTGAGGTCATGGCGTGTATGTGAGAGTATAATGGTGTATATGTGAGAGTATAATGGTATATACGTGAGAGTATAATGGTATATATGTGAGAGTATGATGGTATATATGTGAGGTCATGGCGTGTATGTGAGATCAAGTATGAATTAAGGCCTATACGGCCTCTCATAGACGTGCATTGACAGAGTTCCCTACCTCTCCTCAGAGCACCTGACAATCCGACAGACCAGAATCTCACCTCGTCCAGAGAAAGAGAGAGAGAGACAGAGAGAGAGAGAGAGAGACACACACACACACAGAGAGACAGGGAGTTCTCCGGGCATGAGTTGCGAGGGTGTTTCCCTGTTGGTCTCACACTGGGAATGTCAACACACACGAGGACAACACGTCACACACAATACACACCAACACACTCCCTACTGAGGAATGGATGTTATGTACATTGTTCCCTATATATAGCAGCCCTTCATACGCTGCCGTGTCCTGTGCTCTGCTTCCTGTCTTAGTGGACAAGTGGACATAAAGAAGGAGAGGGGTGGAGGATGGAAAGAGGACGAGGAAAGGAGGAGGAGAAGAGGAGGAGGAGGAGGAGAGGGAGACGGTAGAGAGGAGAAGAGGAGGAGGAGGGGGAGACGGTGGAGAGGAGAAGAGGAGGAGGAGGGGGAGATGGGAAGAGGAGGAGGAGAGGAGAGGGAGACGTGAAGTTGGCGGAGGAGAGCAGTGAGAGAGATAGGGAGGACAAGGTGATGGAGGAAAAGAGAGGAGGAGGTGGAGGGACTGAAGGGAGGAGAGGAGGAGAGAAGGAGGGGAGGATGAAAGTAAAAACACCTACGTCAGACTAAGGTGGTTTCCTCCTCCAGACTACCGACCCAACCTTGGGAAGGAGACTACCCCGATACCGTATCGCTAGCCTGGATAGCACAGGGTGCCAAAGCAAAACAATAAAGAATTCCTCTCTTATGTCCTAATGCATGTTTATACAGTTCCTGTAGTATGTATGTGAGTGATTGTGTGTTTGTGTGTGTTGTGTGTGTGTGTGTGTGGAAGGGGGGGTGTATGCTGTGAATGGATAGAACCCTGATAGGAGACGCAGTAACAATGTGCTTAACAACACACAAAGTAGCCGTAACCATGGAAGGTTGTGGGTCTGGTTCCTGTCCTATCACTGGTCCTACATCACTGAGACATTACAGTTAGTGAGTGGAAGTTGGACCAGGCTTCCAGGCCAAAACAAATGGTGCCTTATCTCCATGGTGCAGAGACGAGAATAACCACACACACAGTCTTACTTTCCCTCTGTCTTTCTCTATCTCTCTCTCTCTCACACACACATACACAATCACACACACACAGTCTCACTTTCTCTCTCTCTCATTCTCTCTCTCACACACACGTAGGCGACAGGAGATTAGAGAGGAGACTGTGTCAGGGCTTCCTATTATTAGAGTGGAGGTTTATGGTCAGAGAGAGATGCAGGGAATATCTGACATAAAATTGCACAGGCCATGAACATGATCAACTACAGGAGGAGCGAAGAGGGGCGAATTAGGGGAAGAGAGGGATGAAGAGGGAGGAAAAGAAAGAGAGAGAGAGAAAGAGGAAGAAAAGGATCAGGAGAGGAACAGAACGAGGGCGAGAGAAGAGATGGAGGGGGAGGAGAGAGAAGAAGAGAGGGGTGAGGCGAGAACGAACACAGAGAGAGAGAGAGTGAAGGAGAGAGAGAGACTCTATCCCCGTCTGCTCCCTCTTGTCTCGTCCTCAGACACTCCGCCTGGCTTCCTACTGGCCACTTCCTGTGGGGACCTGGTGAGTCATCACCACGACCTCGCTGATTGGGTCACCCTCCCAGCTGAGAGGTTGTGCAATGACCAGTGGCTCTGTTGACAGGAAGTACAAGAAAAAAATGACACTGAAACACACAGAGAGAGAAGAGAAGTAGGGTGTTGGTGAAGGGTTCACAGGTTCACGGGTGATGACTGACAAAAAAAATTCTCTTCACAAACAAAAATGGCTGCTGGCCAGATGAACACGATCCCTTTGAGTGAGCCCATCACCCTAGCCAATGAGGAAGAACTCACCACACAGCCATTCCCACTGGGTTTATCAGCATTGACCTACTAATGAGAGAGCCTATCAGCAACCTTTGACCTTCACCAAGGCTGTTATGGTGAAAGAGAGATTTCGATGTCGTGCTTGGTGTATTTCGGAAGAGTTGCCCCATGAGAGGAAGAGTTTCCCCACGAGAGAGAAACATTTGAAGTCAAGTCCTACCCCACCCGTTCACCCGTACAATTGTTTTATTTTTCTTATTATCAACTGCTTCTTTTTCTCTCTCCCTGTAAGTCTCTTTACTTATCTCTCTTTCTCCAGCTACTGTAGCAGATGATTGTTTCTACAAGAGACACAAGAGATATGAAGGAAAGCCTGAAAATCATGCAAGTCCAGAGAGAGAGAGAGAGAGAGAGAGAGAGAGAGAGAGAGAGAGAGAGAGAGAGAGAGAGAGAGAGAGAGAGAGAGAGAGAGAGAGAGAGACTGAGAGAGACCTGCATGGACCTGCATGATATTCCGGCTTTCCTTCATGCCTTTGCTGTAAGCATTCCTCCTGTGAGAGTCAGAAACCATTGACAGCTACAGTAGCCAGACCCACCCCAGCGCTGGAAATAGACATGCCTTCATGACGAGGTGTTGCGTCAAAACAGGCGGCATGTCATGTGCAGGTGTGTATTTCCAAATAGCTTTTGCATGCACCCATAGTTTTGGAAAGGGAGGAAGAGAGGGAGAGAGACGGGTATAGAGAGAGAGAGAGAAGGAGAGCTAGAAAGAGGGATGCAGAGAGGGAGGGAGGGAGAAAAGGGGGAAGAAGGGAGAGTGGTCGAACAGAAAGAGAGGCAGGGATAGGATTCTCCAATGCTGACGCAGAAGCCCTGCCAGTTCTATGTTTAAACCTATTGAAGTGTGCAACACCCGTTTGTTACCATAACCTTCAGCTGGGTTGAATACAAACAAACAGAGAGAGAGAGAAAGAGAGAGAGAGGGAGAGAGAAAAGGAAATGGAGAGGGAGAGAGAACAAAGGAGAGAGAGAGAAATATATATATATAGAGAGAGAGAGAGACAGAGAGAGAGAGAGAGAGAGAGAGAGAGAGAGAGAGAGAGAGAGAGAGAGAGAGAGAGAGAGAGAGAGAGAGAGAGAGAGAGAGAGAGAGAGAGAGAGAGAGAGAGAGAGAGAGAGAGAGAGAGAGAGAGAGAGAGAGAGAGAGAGAGAAAGAAACAGAGAAAGAAATAGAGAAAGAAACAGAGAAAGAGTGATGGAGATTGATGGAGAGTAGGAGAGAAAAGGAAAGAGAGAAGGAAAGAACAAGACAGGGATAAACTGAGACAAAGCGTAAGAGAGAGAAAGAGAGAGAAATAAGACAGAGAGATCCAAAAGAGAGGGGATAAATGAAGATATCTTTTTGGTATTCTGCTCATTCCCCCTATCACTGGAATGATGATGAAACATGGATTACTATTCTATTTGGTAGGGAAGTGAGGCTTTTAAGTTGAATGACTGTCTGGCGTGGAATAAGAATGTGCTTGAGTGGATGATCCTTGGTGGAATGACTTGGCAACACTTGAAAGCACAAGCTAGGCATCAAGAGAGCATCAAGGACTAAGCAAATGCAGCCGGTATTCATTAAGGCTTCATCACAAACTTTATCTTCGGATTACTTTTCTAATAAAATTGGGATATTGTTTTGTCTCTGTCTCCTTTTCTCTCTCTCTCTCTCTCTCTCTCTCTCTATCTCTCTCTCTCTCTCTCTCTCTCTCTCTCTCTCTCTCTCTCTCTCTCTCTCTCTCTCTCTTGATATACTATATGTTTACAGAAAGGTCGTTTTGTAGACGGTATTCTCAATTTCAATAAATCTTTACTTTTATGGGCATCTTTTTTTTATAGTTCTGATAAAACTGTCTGTTTGTGGTGGTGTTATTGGAGCAAACGTCACTGTATTCCTGTCCACGTCCCCATGGTGAGGAAGAGCTGCTCCGCCTCCCACTCCTCCGCCACAGCAGCAGAACCGTGGCTGCTGTGGGGTCAGAGGTCAGAGTTCAGCCCTCAGCCCTCAGGCCTGGGCCACCACACCCACCACACATGCCAGTAAAGGCACGGTTCACTGTGGTTCAAAGTCACATGGGCGTCACTATGTGAGCTGTAAAGTTTGTTTCGAGTGTCTCTTTGCTCTAATGTCGTCGAAACCCGACTGAAATGCGTATAGATATTTAAACGATACACCCCTGGCACGTGTAGAGGTCGCAATGGACAGCACATGTAGGAGCTCTGTGCTTTTTCAGTTGATCTGTGTCTATCATTCTGTTGTCAAAGTATGACGTAGGACATTAACTATCTTCTCTATAGGACCTTGGCACCCATCTGATAGCTTATCAAACTTACCAGATTAGAGCCATCATACAGCAGGCAATTACGTAATTTTTGGCATATAGACAAAACAAGACCATTACCTTCTCTGTGGGAGATACTGATGAGCTGTAGCAGGGCTGAGACAGCCTGCTCTGGAGTCCATCCTGCCGAAAGAAATGATAGAGGGAGAGAGAAATAGAGAGAGAAATAGAGAGATAAAGAGAGTGAGAAAGAGACAGAGCCATGGGGAGGGAGAGAGAGATAGGCTGTAGAGAGGTGGGAAGAGAGATAGAGAGGTGGAGAGAGAGAGAGATAGAGAGGTGGAGAGAAAGAGAGAAGAGAAAGAGAGAGGTGGAGAGAGAGAGAGAGAGACAGAGAGATAGAGAGAGCGAGAGGAAGGTTGCAAGTGGGAAGGGGTGAGGGAGAAAGAAAGAGGAAGGAACACTGCGGCCCTGACAAGATGGAGACACAGCAAGGCAACACCACACACCCTGGGAGTGTCCCTGCTGGTGTGACACCAGACCATCTGTGTGTGTGTGTATGTGTGTGTGTATGTGTGTGTGTGTGTATATGTGGTTGTGAGGCTTGTGTGGCTTACAGTGCACATCACTATGTGGATCACTGATGCATTCAAATCTAAACACTAATCCCTGGCCCAAACACTACATTAGCAGCAGAAGACATGAGTAATGTGTGTCCCTGAGAAGTCACACACACACAAAAAAAAAACACACACACACACACACTCACACACTCACTCTGTCTGAGTCAGTCCCTGGGAAATCTATATTCACTGAAAACAACATACACGGTGAGTGAACTCCACGAGTACTGTAGTCTCAATCACTGTGGTCAGAATCCTCCTTCAAGAGCAGCTTTACTCTTCAGCTGGAAAAACAACGCATGCTTTGGGTGCTGAACTGGCTCAGCTGCACTGGTATGTCCACATAGCTGATGGCTTTTTCACAGGGAGAAAGGGTGCGTGGCTTTCGCAGAACAAACACAAGGGCTATTTCCCTGCTTCGACCTTTGCCTCATATAGAATTGCAAATGTGATTATCTCTTTGGTGGGTTAAGCTGTTGCAACTCTAAACCTTGGTGAATGTTTGGCCTGTTCTTGTCTTACATGAGCTCCAGTTTTCCGCTGGTCACGTGACAGGGAGTAATGATTGCTGCGATGATATTGCGGGCCGAGGCACATGCTCGCGTCACGCTGGCGCTACCAGCTTGTAAACAACACGAGAAGAAAGCCTAGCAACATGAACTGCCTCAAAATAAACCATCGTTGATTGGACAATTGAGTGGGAGAGAGGGCATGAAGTTGTCACAGGGTTGGCGTTTATACAATCTCAATCATTTCCCACCAACAACCACCCTCACCCCACTCACCACCCCTCGCCCCCCAAACCATACCCTCTGCCGGCTGTCTGGTCCATGAGGTCGTATCACATCCCAGAGGTAGCCATGTAAGGTCCACTTACCACACACACGAGAGGAATACGTTGTTTCCAGTCTACGGATGTTGACTTTGAACGTTACACACCCGCGGTGTGACAGTGATAAACTGCACAGCCACCAGACAGCAACCCTGACTTCGCTGTCTGACACAGCCTTTGGGTTCAATAACACCATAAATACGACACAAAGTGCCAAATTTCAACACGTGGCTGTCTTTACGAGCGCCTTTCTCAGTCAGCCCCTGATGGGCGTTCTTATAGGCTGGTAATGCCTTGGGAGACGGGCGTTTGTGCGCTCTGGAGGAGCTAAGGAACAGGAATGGAACTGGCCCAAGGAGTGGCAGTTATGGAAGTTGGGGTAAGGTTTAGGTATAGGTTTAGGTAGAGCCTTTGACTGCAGATCAAGAAGTCACAGGTTCTAACTTTCCTTGGGGTGTCACTTTGGATGAAAGCTAAGTGGATGTGTTACAACTGAGCTCCAACAACCTCCTCCAGGTTTTAGATGTCTTCTGCTGGTTGTCTGATTCAGCCCAGTCCCATACTGTGGACTCTCACTGGAATGCAGTGTGATGTCTGGTACACAACCTCTATAGAGATGGCTGTTATGAAAGGATTCCATGTCAATAATTCCACTGTTCACAAAACTTGTTTTGACTGTAGTTTATTTTATTAAAAAGACCAGGGTGCAAATATGAAATTAAAAAAAATAAAGACAAGCATATAATTTGTAAGCATTTTAATACAAACTTAACAATATAAACTATTTCAGTCCCTCTTGACATGTAAGACACTGACTCAAAATACTTACTTATACCGTATTTTATCAAGTATTGCACAATGTAGGTACAAAATTAATATTCATACGATTACATTTTTGTCCATAATATAGCAAAATCGTATAACTCTTAACAGAAAATACAACTCTTCTTTCAGAAAAAGCAAATATTCCTACGCTTGAATTCCACCACTAAGGAATACTCTGTACACAATCTTTAGAATTGATGCATCTTAAAGATGGATTTCTTCAACATTTCTTATCTTTAAAAAAAGAAAAATAAGAGGAAGCTGCTGTAGCCATCACGGATCACTGGAGTAGTAAAAAGATATAAATGCAACACCATGTCATAGAAACAATATATACTCTGATATCTTACAAACTCTGTACTAAATTAAATTATACAATTAGAAAAAAGACCAAGTCACCCATTTAGCAGTGCCAATTAGTAGAAATCAGCCATGTCTTACCACCTGTAAAATACTGTAAGAGGCCCAAACTTGAAGCTTGAATATTTTTTGTCTTTTTTTTGTGTGAATATTTTTTGTCTTTTTTTTTTTTTAAGATCTTTCTTCCAACATAGTAAAAAAAGTATTTGTGCTTGGTTGGCAAAAAGGAAAAAGAAAAACAACGATGCATGTTAAGTAACCCAGCTTGGACATGTGTGTACAACAAGCTTGTAGTATAAACAAACTCAAGGGGTCCACAGTAACACCCCCCTTGGGCACATGCGCTTCACCGACTAGACAAAGAAACTTCTCATTGGATGCTCGTTTATTTCCTCGAAAGTCCAGTGGTTATCGTTATCGTCGATGTTTTCCAAATGGGCATTTTGTTTTTCCTTCTCTTTCGGCCACCGATCATTCATAAATAACCTCTCTCGTGAATTTAGTTAGCCATGACTGGCTGGAACTGCTGGTTAGAATACTGCATGCTGCTCAGACTGAAGTTGAGGCCTTCCATGAGGGACTTGTCGTTGAGGCCTCCGTAGGCAGCGAACACGTCAAAGGCATTGTTGTACTGCAGCGGGCTGAGGCCTCCCTCGCTGGGGAACGCGGCCCCGGGGCTCCCCTGCCCCTGGAGGCTGGGGAACACAAACTCCTTGGCGTTGGGGGAGAGGGCGGAGGCCTTCTGCTGCTGGCCCAGCCCGTAGAGGGAGTGCATGGAGGTGGAGATGGCTTTCTGCTTCAGGAGGGTGTTCACATTCAGGCCCATGTTGGTGGGGGAGGAGCGGGACGCCTTGTTGCCGTTGCCGACGCCGTTGCCGCCGCTGGCGCCGCCGTTGTTGTTGTTGCCACGGCCGCTGCTCTTCATCTTGGTGGAGCCGAACTTAGTGGCGGCGAAGGTGGCGGTGGTGAAGGTTAAGGGCTGGGCGGAGCGAGGCATGAAGGACGGGCTGACGGAGGCCGACTGGCCGAAGGGGGGCGAGGGCGAGCTGGACTCGGAGCACGCGCCGACGGGGTCGCTGATTGGCATGAAGACCTGGGCCTCCGGGTTGAAACTGTTCTTGATCTCCTTGTCCAGCTCGGAGCCGTTGTTCTCGTTGTTGTCGTCCACGTAGAGCACCTTCACCGTGCCCTTCTCCCCGATCTGGTAGGACACCTCGAAGGGGTCGATCCACACGCTCAGGTCTTGGGGGAGGTTGTTGCGGACATCCTCGATGTCCAGGCCGCTCTCTTTGGCCGCCTGCTCCACCACAGGATCCACCTTCTCCCCTACATGGATGCACCTGAACCCTGACCCCTTGTATGGCTTATCTGGGTACCAGTGACCCTCATACTTCTTCTTCAGCTGCCTTTCCAACTCCTCGCCGAATATGTTGACGCGTCTCCGGGGGAGTTTGTTGTACAGGTAGGAGATGATAAAGTTGAGTGCTACTTGTATTTCAAGCTGCATAGCTGCTTCACGGTGGAGATCGATCGTGTTTCCTTTTCCTGCAAAGAGTTGTCGTTTCCGTTCCTGCTTCTTCTTGTTCCTCCCAGAGTTGAAAAATCCTCCAAGGCAGTGGTGATTGGTTTGAGCTGAACGCAGAAACTAAGGGTGAGTGCTTGTTGCCGAAAAATATATCCTTCCTTCCACAAAGTAAAGTTCTGTATCCTGTAGGAGATATGGAGAAAATAATGGTATTAGAGGTGTAAATCCTTGGTGAAGACAAATTACAGATCAAAAACAAAAAGTCCGATTTTTTAAAATGTATTTTAATTACACATTTGCAGGAGTCAGGCAGACGTTGCCAAGCAGATCATCTTCCGAGACTGTTAATAAGGTCACAGGCTTGATTGGTTTAAATGCTCTTTTCATCGTGCCTACTCTCAACACTGCATTGCTGTATAGCGTCCCTCAGCTATACGATGTACACGGCTATAAATAAACGTCGTCATCCCGCTACTGACTCATACTGGGGGTGTCAGCATTGCGTGTTCCCTGGCTGTCTAGAGATACAGCACGCAAACATTGTTGACCTCTGCTGGGCCAAGGTTCATGGTCTTTTTATGCTAATTCAATAGAAGTGCGTATTAAATTAAAAGATGTTTCCGATACACAAGATACAATGACAGCTCTGTTGTGTAAAAAGCAACAACGATATAGTACAACTGAGTGTGTTGATTGCAGCAAACCCTACAGGCAACCTAGGATTGAGAGCTACCAACAATCCCATAGAAGGGTTGTTACATAATCCTTATTGAATTTCTGACCACGGTCACAGACGCCTCTCTCCACTATCGGAGTAAGTCCAATTTAAATTCGACTCGTCTGCTGAATATAAATGGTGAAATTATTTACAATAGACTGCCTCTTTAATTTGAATCACGTCTGACTACCTCTTATCGCTAGAACGAAAATGATCCATGTCGATTTATAACGTCGTGGCAGGTGTTCCTACGTCCAACCCGTCCACCATTAAAGGTCCACTGATAAAGACGCTGATAAAGATGCGACATTTTCTTGTTTTCGTGTGATCGGCAACGTTTGCACGAACATTATACAAAAACTGGAACAGTTTCTCGGAACCACCAAATAGACCGACCCTCCCTTCTCCAACAAAAGTAGTACCTGGTTGCCAGCTTTGGTTTTAGGATAGGTTGAGTGGCAAGGGGTTTATTTAGTATCTAAACAACAACGGTAAAATAATCAATGTTGCAAGTTATCTACTTACATTTAAATGTACAGCAGGTTCTTCTTGCACTGTTGATAGCTTGAGTGACGAATGGCTTTGCTGGCAAAATGATGTGTCTATGACGCGGTCAGCAAACTAATAGATAGCTTACTACCCTCTATAAAAAAAAGAATCTTCTGTGTATCTAAAAAGAGTATTCCAGGCGATATTTGTGTGTGTGTTGGGTATAATTTAATGTATCTAAGCAGGCTCACAAGCTACCTCCCCTCTGCCTGGGAGTTTTACAACTCTGTCCTTTTAACACGGGCTGATTTGGTTATATAGTAGCCCTCCGCCACGGACACACAGTAGGCGGTGATGCGGCTCTCAGAGGTCAACACCCTATAACAGGCTGCCATTTGCCAAACACGACATACGTCATTTTCAACTGCGTAAACTCGCATTTCTATTGGCTTCTTGTTATGTCTGTCAACTTGGAAGGTTCTATTTACGGTAGTGGTTTGTCTTTCATGTGGCTTGCCCTGCCGAATTGACCAATTTAACGGTTTTGATTAATGCTTGTTGTTCTACTGAAAAATTTATTAGAGATAACTATGAAACACCATAAGTACATGAATCGCACAAAACAATATTCGAAAGCTATAACTGAACACACATTTTTAATATAACTAAAACATTAAAGTGACATTTTTTATTTTGGTACTGGTTTAAAACAGAATTGTAGATCGGAATATTGACGATGGGATACGTTGGCTTATGGTTAGCTACAAGCGCAGGACACCTGTCACAAATACCATAACCTCAGTCTCACACTAACCTTGTTGTGCCCTGCAATGGCTATAAAGACCGCATTTGGCAAGAAGTCAAAACACACTTTCCAGGACCTACCTGTACTAACCACAAATGAAAAAAATTATAATACTGAGCCATGCAGAATCTTTAGTAGGAAGAAATTGCACCTTAATAAGCACTGACATTGTTGAGATTGAAGCTTATACAAGCTCACGATAATGCTGTTTTTTCTTCTTTGTCATCTTAATTCCTACCACACTGTCACATTAATTTAAAAAGTGCACATTTGTGAGGTCACAGTCTGTAGAAACTCAAAAATAGCTTGGTGTTGTTGCACAATAATTGCCTGGCTGTGTGTCTGTTCTATAGCTGTGCAGCTCTACCAACAGCTGTGCAGGGCTTAAGCTCTCCTTGCCAGGCCTAAGGTGTTTGACGTCACAACCTGTTCTTACCTAACCTGGGCTCCAGAGCCTGGTGTTTGCATAATGAGTACAATGCCTTGTGAATACAATTTGCCAGGATGAGGCTGAAGTAGGCCTACAACAGGTTTGTTTGGGGCCTGTAATGGTTTATAGAGGAGGTACTATTTTCCACCCCAGATAACCCACAGAGGAATGGAAGGTTTTATAATGAAGGATTTGCTCAGTGTGAGACCAGCCTGGTGCACCTACTGTGGATAGGAGAGCTCAGTTTAACTCTCAGCTCTTCAGCCCGGCAGAGAGCAGAGTCAATGTCATTTCTGATGCAATCATGACTGACAGTGATCAATAATAATTCATTTACTGTACCGTGTGTGTCCTTGACACTACATGTCCTGGTCTATTCTCAGAAAACCGATGAAAACCAAAACCCCCACACACATACAATGTTTATACAGTATGGACTTATACAGGATATATATATATACAGTATACAAAATACTTTCATCATCCTCAAGGTAACACAACAGTGTTGTGGTACAAACAGTGTAAAGCAGGTGAGCCTTAGGGGAGTCGTGGGTAGTCAAGTGTGGCTGGCAAGCCTTGCGAGTGAGTGGCCTTGCCTGCCCTGGCCTGGGCTCTGCCAGCTAATTTGCTTAAGGAGGATGTAGAGGAGCTAAGAAGGGGCTAGGGTAGGTTATGGAACCTTGCCTGGTTCTCAACTCGTCTCACTCTCGCTCTTGGCTCATGGGCCTAATCTCTCTCTTTGGGTTGTTGCTTTTTGAACAGAAATGTTCAAACTGTTTTCTCACAGTTCATCCAATTCAACTCAGTCTCTCTCTACTTTTCATCTTGCCCGTTTTTCTCTTCCTCTCTCCTCTATATCCCTTCCTCTCTCTTTCTCCCTCTCTCTTTCTCTATCTCCCTCTCCCTTTCGCTCACGTCAATTTCTGAAACACAGTTAGATATTAAAGCAATATATTTTCTTGGAAACTCCAGAGGATTTTTATGGTTAGGCTCCCTTTTCACTTCAGATTCAGTCACACCGAAACCTCCCCAACATTTCCCGTTTGTTAAATAAAGTCTCTCCTGTAGAGCCCTCAGGCAGCAGCAGGGACACAACGGGGCAACACACAACCCTTCCCCGGCTCCAGATTGGGCCCTGGCAGGGGTGAGACAGCCCCCCGCCCACCCTGCAGGACGCTGTGTTAGGCAAGGCCTGGCCCACAATCACACTCTACACAGGGCCGGTAGCCCTGGACGTCCCCCAAGGCCACCGGAGTAGACCAGCATGACACACAGCATCAGCGCGCAGAGTGGAGAGTGTCCACCAGCAAAATGGTGGTGCTCTCTCTATCTTTTGCCCTGGCCGTGAACAGGTTGGATGCGGTGGGCCGTGTGTAAACAAGTTGTTTTTTTACGTTTACCGTTTATGTTTTGGTCAACAGGCAGATGCCTTGATATGATGGTATGGGACAGCACAACATAAATAACAATGCCAGTGGGAAGTCGTCATGCTATGTGCTATTCGTTTTGCAGTTTTGCCATAACGTAAACAATTTGTCAAAATGTATCAGGACAGGCTAATATAACTGTGTCATGGACAGTGCTGTATCTGGAAATAAATGTTTCTTACAATTTTTTAACTATAGTTACCTTCTAGCTAGCTTCTTCCACAACATCATCCATGTACATGGTTGTAGTCAGCGACTACACACTCCTCCTGCATGACTGGATGGTTCTGGAAGTGAGTGTCCCTAATGAGCTTGTGTGTTTTTAGAATCACTCACACACCCCGAGATTCCGGTGTTAGATCATAATGACATTCTGTTCACCCATGTGAACATGTCTGTCATAATGAGCAAGTACAACAGAGCTTTGTCTACGGTGTGATTTTCCCACTGGCTGAATGCCTGTGGTTTTCTTAATAGCGAGGTTGTAATGGGTAAAGAAAAATGGTGTGTTTGATACACAGTGGGCACGTTACGAATAAAATGGGACACGATGTTTGTGTTTGTTTATGTGTATACGAAGAGGGGTGTTGGAGTAATTAATACTCACGAGCAAAGAGTCACACCTAGCAAAGGTTTCCACACAGAGACAAACACATGCTTTATCTGTCTTTGCCAGTGCAGCAGGGCTGTGGGTCAGACAGCGTACAGACACCATGGCACCGATCAGGGCAAGTTTGAAGACGTGTAGTGTGAATGGCACCGGTAAAATGCACACAGACTGTCCGTCTTACAGGAGGTGAGCCGAGCTCCAAGGCAGCCGAAAATACTTCCTGTCGGTTGTTTACCAGTGCAGCGTTTAAAGGGGGGGGGGGGGGGCGGGGAGAGTGGGGGGGGTCACACACTCCTGACAGGTCCCAGGAATGTTAATATAAGCAGCGTTAATACCTGCCCCTGCTCTCTTGTTTGTTTACCATCTGTCACACACACATGCATGCACACAAAGATTCTGACCCAGACCCAGAAATGCACACATAGACTGAGACCAACAAACACATATATACTGTACATGCATACATAGACTCAGACACACACACACATGTGCACACACAAAGTTGGATACACACACACAGGGCTGTGTGTGTACAGGACAAGCATGAGCTGAATAAATCCATAGTGAGGTCTGTGCAGTGGAAGGAGAGAAGCTAGCTGGCGGGCAGATGAATCTAAACCTCAGGCTACAACCTTGAAACCAACACACAGGGGAAACAGGCGGGAAAATCGAAAACATCCAAAATTGAAGTTAGAACTCTACTCAAGCTGCTACAGTAAGACCCTGGGTACAGTAGTAGGATGTTGTTGTTGTGTGGTCAGTTTCAGGACAGTTTGCCTGTGGGTGGGCGGGGTCAAAAGCAGGAGTTACGCAAGGAGTCCCATCCTGCTCGGCTGTTTGGCGTTTATCGAGGGGATTATGCTTAGCATGCCGAGCAGCGGCACCGTGAATCACACTGGGAAAAATACACTCGCATGAGCTTGGTCTTAATGACATCGGCACGGAAACGGAGACAGGATCCGTGTCCCGTGTTCCCTCTGCCCCCATCCCCCTCATCACCCCCCCCCCCCCCCACCCCCGTAGACCACACACATACACGTGCGCCCGGCAACGCACAACAACGCGCGCCAACTAGCACAGGCAGTGCCCTCTCGCAGACGAATCGACTTTGGAGAAATTCAATTAGGACCTGAAATGAACAGGCAGTGGGTGGGGATGGAGCTGGTGGCAGGCTGAGGGCCATCCATTGCGGTGGAAGTGTGTCACATTCCCATGAATACGGAATGGAGGGCTGAAACAGTCAACTCCAAGTCTCCGTCACTGTGATTTGTATTTTTATCCTCCTCCCCCCTCTCCTAACTAGACTCTGACCTTCTCTCTTTCTCTCTCAGCCTGGCTCTCACTGTCCCTCTCTCACCCATTTCTTGCTCTTTTTCTCTACGTTTTTTTTCCTCTCTTTCATCTTTAACCCCCTTTCCGAGCTTCCTGTTTCCTCTCTCCCTGGGTAAATCCATGAGTGTGAGGCAGTACAGCAGAGAGTTCCAGAAGGTGTCTTGAAAACTGAGAGAAGCCACCCACACACAAACAAACACACAAACTGAATTCCAACATCAAATGAGAATGTGTTCAAAACAAATCTGTATCGATAAACAATTCAACCTTAAATCAAACAGCAAGTTCATTGTTACTGCCTAACCCTGTCATAACACTTAGCATGCTGCACATCACATGACAGTCCACACATCCGGTCTCCACCACAATTATCGAAGTGTTACGCAGCCAACTGCAGCATCTGTGTAGAGCAAACCGTACACTCAGAAGCCTTCAATCTGGCGTGCAGGGAATTATGTAATGTAGTCATGGCAACTATTCTTCAAGATCAGTCTGCTCCTCCACAGTCAGAGTAGCATTCAAGTGCTATTTCCCCCCGCGGCCAAATGCCAGATCTCATTTCTTTAATGGCAATGAGCCCCTTTTTTGCTTCGATTGTTGCACTTTTTATGCAAATTTAAGACAAGCGTCATCTCACCTTTTGAATTTGACTATCATAGGTTGTTGCATGCTGTGAGTCATGGATCTGTCTGGACAGTTCTGGAACAGCAGTTTCAAATGGTGAAATCTGTCAGAAACTGATACTAGTCCCGAAAACCACAAACCAGGCCTTGTGAATAGCATTGTGTTCTTCCTCATCCTTGCTGGTCCAAATGGAAGATCCAGAGGCTGGGGAGGGGTGGAAGGAAGATGCGCTCTGGGCCGGGGGGTCGTGCAGAAACGTCGAGAGGCTCACTGTGAGTGTTAACGGATTAGAACATTGGAAACCAGATACGAGGAAGACTTCTCTTTCATGAGTTGGCGTGACGGCAACACTGAGAGGGACTTCCAGTTCAAAACAGCAGGAGGAGAAAGGCTGAGAAAGAGTGTCTCTCCCTGGACTCTCCACCGTGAGGTTTGACTGGTGTAGCAGGATGCTACAGACCTCTGCTCAGTTGGCGCGGTAACCGGAGGAGGTGGAGCTCTATTTCGCTGATGGCTGTCCTTTAATAGGCCAGGAGAAAGGTGATAGGCTGGGCAAAAGAGCGTGAGAGCACAAAACCGACCAATGAAGCAGAAAAAAACAGTCATTTAGGCCGGCGGTACTGTGTGTAACTGCGTCAGCATTTCAATGTTTTTAAATCTCAAGGGAGGAGGAGGCAGTAATTGTGACATTGCACTTTGCCTGTGAACAGCTATTTTTGGAATAAAATCTGCCTGGCTATCATTGAGGGTTTGTGGTCAACTGTCAATGGGGCACATTTCAGTCAGTTACAGGGGAGAAAGTGAAACTTCGCTACAAAGCTGCACGGTAATCGAAAAGTGCCACCAAAAAAGTGCCCTCTCAAGATATTATTTACGTGCTGAATTTCACATTAAAGTCTCCTCAAATCTCCTTATATCATCTGACAAACCAACCGGTTAGCCTATCGTTCAGTTACTCTCCTCCAATCACAATCATGTCAGTCAGTGAATCCGCTTGTCAGTCAGTCAAAATAAAGAAATAAAACAGTCAATCTTGGGGGGCGCCTTGGTGGCTCACCGGGTAGAGTGCGTACCAAATAGGCTGAGGCATTACCGCAAGGGGCTGGGTTTGATTCAAGCCTGGGCCATTTTCTGCATGTCATCCCCTCGCTCTCTCTCCCTAACTTTCCTGTCCCTCTAACTGTCACTACGTGGCCCTCTAACTGGGGGGGGGGGGGGGGATTCTCAATCAGTTCATCATACAGTCAGTCAGTCAATAAAACAAATAGTCAGGCAGGCAGTTAGTGCAGTCCCCCTGTTCTCCCAGCCCGGCATCATGTGTCCTTTGGTTGCACCACTTCCAGTGAGCGCAGCACAAAAGGCCACACAGGGCCAGGCCAGTGATGCTGGGGCTACTGAGCCTTGGAAATCCCTCCAACTAAGCCCTGGGTGTTGGGAAATACTGTCTGCCCAGTGGCACAGGTGTAGGGCTGGGAAGTTGGGGACAGAGAGGCTGGAGGACTGGGGGGCTTGGGGGGCCAGTGGACTAGGAAGTTGGGAGGTTGTGGACTGGGAGGTTGGGGTGCTAAGGGGCTTGGGGACTGATGGTTTGTGATTGGTCATTATACCAAAGACGCCAGCAAGGGGTTATGGTTTTGGTGGTGGTCATGTAATATCATTTCTTTCTTTCAATTTTTACAGTTGCCTAGAGTTGTTGAAAAAGGGATTTGGATTTGTGTAATAACTTCCTACCTCCCAAACAAACAGAATGTATCTGGACAGATGTACAAAACGTAACAAGCCCCACAGCCCATAATTCCTGTTGCCAGGTTTCTGACGTATAATTATGTGTTTACCGAGGTCAGTTTCCCCTGA
Source organism: Osmerus eperlanus (assembly GCF_963692335.1). NCBI lineage: Eukaryota > Metazoa > Chordata > Actinopteri > Osmeriformes > Osmeridae > Osmerus > Osmerus eperlanus. Next base: position 7,062,035 of record NC_085029.1, on the reverse strand, counting down.
CCCACTTCCTTCACACCTGGGGTCACTGCAGGCATCTCAGTTCCCCTGTCACCGACTCTGACAGCAGTACCCTGAATGACTTCAGATCTTGTCACTCGCCACTACGTCATCTGTCAGACATCGTAACATACATTCTATTCGGCTGTCTTCTGTGACCCAACACAAGAGCAATCTATGGACAAACTATTGATAATTCGGCCATGGATGTCATGCATTAGCCGAACTTTCCACCTGGCCACACCCCTTATATCAACACTTCACCTGGCTCCGCCTCCTAGGTCAACATTCTACCTGGCTCCACCTCCCAGGTCAACATCCTGTTGGCTCCGCCTCCCAGGTCAACATTCCTTCAATATAGCACACTCCCAGTTTGCCCAGCGCTGTGTTTACCCTCCGTCCTGCTGCTTGTGATCTGATACAGGATCAGGTCTGGCAAGGGCGCGGGAGGGGGAAGAATGTCACAGGGAAGTGCAGACTGATCCCACGTCAGTGTGAAAACACATTAATCACCCAGCCCTCTCTGATGGAAATGCAAGGTGAAGAGGTGAACACCCAGCCAGAGCAACCCGCTCAGTGTTTGTGTGTATTTGGATCTCATCTCCCCCAAACCTTCTTTCTTTATTTCTTCTCTTCTCTTCTCTTCTCTTCTCTTCTCTTCTCTTCTCTTCTCTTCTCTTCTCTTCTCTTCTCTCTCTCTCTCTCTCTCTCTCTCTCTCTCTCTCTCTCTCTCTCTCTCTCTCTCTCTCTCTCTCTCTCTCTCTCTCTCTCTCTCTCCTCTCCTCTTCTCTCCCTCACTCTCCCTCTCCTCCCTCTCTCTCTCCCTCTCTCCCCCCCCTCCCCACTCTCCCTCTCTCCCCCCCTCCCACTCTCTCTCTCTCTCTCTCTCTCTCCCCCCCCTCCCCCCCTCCCACTCTCTCTCTCTCTTCAATGTGGGCCTGCTTGTCGTCTGGAGATCAGCCAGGACAAACAGCTTGAGCAAACCTGCTTCCAGGGCTCAGTGCATGCCAGCCTGTGTGTGTGTGTGTGTGTGTGAGTGTGCGTGTGTGTCACAACCTGCTCATGGAGGTCAACACATACATCCTCCTTCTCATCTGAAGCAGGACAGGGTCTACTAACCATGTGCACCCATACTAATAACTAATCTTATCCTATCCCTGTGTGCACGTGCGTACATGTGTGAGTGTGTGTGTGTGTGTGTGTGTGTTTGTGCGAGAGAGAAAGAGAGAGAGAGAGAGACACAGAATAAGAGAGAGATTTCAAATGTATTTGTCCTAAAGGGAAAATTGAAACAGAGCAGAGCATTGTTGGTGGAGAGGATGCCTCCCAGCAGAGCGCTGCAAGGCTGGGACATAACCGAGACTCCGAGATATTAAAGCCCTCGTCTCTCCTTCCAGAAAGATAAGCCTGCAGATATGGAGCTGGGACTCAGAAGGACGGTAATCACGGCGAGCGATCTGCGGAGCCAGACCTGCATCTGTGTCCAACAGCAAGACAGATTGCTGCCGGTAAATTTTCGAAGCGCATAAATGAGAACAAGCGCACCCTCGTCACTCTCCAAGCTGTTTGCGTAGAACAGCCCCATAGACGGTGAGTCATCTTCACTTTTTGAAAATCAAAAGATGTCAAGAACATTGTCTCACCTCCCCAACCCACCCACCCACCCACCCACCCCCCCCAAAAAAAACTCAAAATGACAAAAAAATTACTTTCACTCAAGACAAACGTCACTGTTTTTTTATCTCTTGGATCCAGGCCCTCTGGCGAGAAAAGGTTTGTTTAGTTGATGGTATTGATGTATTGGTAGAGAGTCTGGGGTTGAGGTTTGTCACATGTGTCACAGGTGTCATTGCGTTACCCGTCAGTTTCGCTTCATCCTTTGATTCCTCTCTCAAGGTTTCGATCTCAAGTCCCAATGCACACAACCACTTTTCATAATCACAGTTGGGATCAGTTTGTTCATTCAATTCAACTTGGTTACATAATTTTCAAAGGTAGACTAAGTACTATACTTTGCACCAATCCTTCCAAACAATCTTTCTTCAGAGAAATCAGACACACACATGCTCGAATGTACACCCACAAGCACACACACAGGCACACACACACACACACACACACACACATGCTCACGCACACAAACACACACACGGACACACACAAGGTAAAATGACAGCAAGTCTAATTCAGAAGCAGAGCAACCTCTTAGAAGACTGTGGACTGATTACTCAAGTGGGGCTCCTCTTTCAACAGCTGTTTTTATCGAATGCAAATTCACAACTCCTTCCTGTGTTCGTGAATCCAGCCATGCATTCATTATCAAATGAATGCACACAGAAAGCAAGCCAAATGCTAAACACTTGGATTGTTTAAACTGAGCACAACTTTAAGTGGGACTCAAGCTCTATCTCAGGGCTGGCCGTTGTGCAGAGATAGTTCCATCTAACATGACAGGCCTCATCATATCAGTGTCTGGATGTGTAACGTGAATACGGGGGCCAGGGAGGAGAATTGATCTGCTCATTCTGGGGGGAATCGGGGCTTGTGAGAAGGTGAGGTTCGAGTTTCACTGGGCCAGACTCGGGGTGAAACCCTAGTGTCAGTCCCAGTCCCAGTCAGCCTCACAGGGGAAGAGACAGAGATGAACACTCCCTATCCAAGCTCCTCAACCCTGCAGAGAAAGGAAACATGAAGGCTTGTTTTGTTGCAGTATGTGTCGAGGTGTCTGCTGTGCGCATCTGCTGTGTGCATGGGTGTAGATGTTTTTGTCTGCCTTTAGTGTGTGTGTCTGCAGTGTGTATGGATGTGTGTGGAGTGTAGATGTGTGTGTATTTGTGTGTGTCTGTTTATACATGTGTGTGCTGTGGGGATTTGTACGGTGGCCCTGAAGTGCAAAACACAACGGCAAATAGGAAAACACAACGGCAAATAGGAAAACACAACGGCAAATAGGAAAACAGGAAAACACAACGGCAAATAGGAAAACACAACGACATTAACTTCTGACGGAAAGGGTAGGGCCTATCTAGCAGAAGACGGACCCTCCTGATTGGACAGACGGACTGTCTTTTAACAGGAAGGAGAACGCCTATTTTGAAAACATGAATCCCTCGAAGATACTTTCGCTATTTTTAAGAATGATTTTGATGCAAGGCATACATACGACGTGATAGTTGATATGTTGTCAACCAATCACAACATCAGGATGAGTATAAGCACTTGAAGTCACGTTTCCTATTTGCCGTTGTGTTTTCCTATTCGCCGTTGTGTTTTCCTATTTGCCGTTGTGTTTTCCTATTTGCCGTTGTGTTTTGCACTTCAGGGCCACCGTAGATTTGTGTGTGTGTGCTGTGTGTGTATGGATGTGTGTGGTGTGTGTGGTGAGTGTGTGTGTGTTCGTGTGTGTGTGTACAGTACAGTCCCTCTCCAGTTTCCAGTATGCTCAGATTCGTCCTGTTTCAGAGTGGGCTAATTAATCATGCATTATTGAAAGAGAGAAGCAGGGAGTGTAATGGCCTTCACTGGAGTCCTAGTACAACACAGACTCAAGCCTTAATGACTGGAGTGTATGTGTGTGTGCGAGTGTGTGTATGTATGTGTGTGTGTGTGTGTGTGTGCGATCCGAAGGGCACTGGAAGTCAGACGGATAACGCTTGGCAAGCACTTGTTGTTCCCTTCTCTGTTTCAGCTCGCAGGACCGACTTTCACTCTGGGTCTGGGTTCCTCTATGAAGACGTCTGAGACACACCCAGCACCAGTTCCACATCTTCCCACACACAGAACCACTCATGTAGAAAGGATGTTTGCAGTTTTATTATGTAGGGATGGACGGTGAAAGTTCAGTGAAAGAGCATTAGGTTACAAATCTAGAGCTCGCTGGTGAAAATCCCTCTCTGTATGTCATTGGGGATAAAAGCGGCTGCTAAATAAATACAGTGTTATTATTGAAAGATTGTCAGTAATTAACTAAGTTCTAGAAGGAAAGAACACGACCAATCTGCACTATGTACTGTTGACACAGTAGCAGTTCTGTTGCGCGTGGGCCCACGGTCATGTCCTCTGGGCACGCTGGCAGGCGTGTCAGCGTCTCAGTCCGGAGTGATCCTTCCTCGGCTCGCTCTGAGAAGCTAGCTTGTGGTTAGCGGGTTAGTGGTCCGCGGCAAGCACCTTGGCAACCTCACACGCCACCTGCCGTTCTCCCTTCACCCCTTAGCTCTCCTTCCCTCTTTCTCTCTTTCTCTCTCTCTCTCTGTCTCTCTCTCTCTCTCTCTCTCCTTCTCTCTCTTCTCTTGACTCTTTGCTTGTCTATCTCTCTCGCTGTAAATGTCTCCCGCTGCCCTCTACTTTTCTCTCCCTCTCTTCCTGACAGCCTGCCAGTACACTGCCCTCCCCCTCCCTCCTCACCCCTTCCTCCCCACTTTGCTCCTGTTGATAACGTGAACCAGCACACATGTGCAGGACTCAACCTGCTTCTCCAACTCTCTCTTTTTCTCTTTCTTTTCCTCTAATTCTCTATCTCTCTCCTACTCTGTCTCGTTCAATCTCGTTCTCAATCTCAGTCTATCATTCCCTAACTCTCTATTTGTTTTGTCACCTATTTCTCTCTTGTTTTGTCTCTCTCTCTCTCTATCATACACACACACACACACACTTCTTGATCTCACATTGTAAATCCTTGGATGGTAATCAGACAAAGTCTTGTAGTCTAGCTCAGATTATACTCTGATTATACTGTCAGTGTGCGACAATCCACATCAAGCCCTCCCGTCTGACATTTTACAACTGACGGAGTCACACAGATTCCTTCCTGAGACCCAGTCTATGGCCACCTTGAGAAGCTGCAAGCCTGACAGGCCCCACTCAGAAAGGAAATCAAACCCAATTTATACGGAATTCCTAACGAGCAGCGCCAAGCGGAGCTGAAGAGCCATCTGTCCATTGATTGACCCGAGGTTGGAAGTCTCAGGGCACACAGACATGACATGCATCCCTGATACCATATTGATCTATGACTCAGGCTGATCTGCTTTCCTTGGGGGCCGGGGGGGAGGGTGAGGGGAGGGGGGGGAGGGGAGGGGGGGGGGTACATGGAGGCAGAGGAAGTTAAGGAAAAGGAGGGAACGAGAGATGGAGAGCTAAAAGAAAGTAGGAGAGAGGGTAGGGAGGGGAGAGAGGGGACGTGAGGCAAGAAAAGAGAGAGGGCGCCGGCGAGGGAGAGAGAGATAGGGAGTGAGAGAAAGTTGAAGTGAGAGTAGGGGTCCGGAAGGGAATGGGGTTAGTAGCACCGTCCAAAGAAATGTATAAACAGTAGAGAGTATTTCTAAGAGCCTCTTAGTGCACTGATTATTTACTGGTACAGTATGTCTATTATTCATGCTTCTTCTGCCAGTTGTTGCTGTATTACGTAACATCACAGTGAACCTCTTCAGAGCCAGAGCACAGGAAGTGACCTACGTATAGGATTACGCCGTGCCAATGTTGTCCTCTGGAGAGACTGGATCGAGACCTAACCCTTGACCTAATGTACCTATCGACTTCTCTGTTGACTTACATCGAAGGAGACCTGGGTGTAAACAATGTAGTAATTTCACCTCTTTGACCTTACTCCCAGGCTGTGCCAGTGCCCCCCCACCCCCTTACACCCTTCCTCGCCTTTCGCCCCCACGTGTGTGTAAACATGAGTGAAGTGTCCCTTTGGTTTGAAATTGAATCAGGCCTACCCGTACTTCGAAATGGTCCCAGGCCCAAGTGTGAGTCATTTATGTTTCAGAGGGCACATCCGGCCCTGGCTGAATTATGATAACCGGTGATGGTTGATCACTGGGATGGTTGTTAGATGGACAGATTCATCTTTTGTGTTGTGAACTTGGCCCTGCCAGTGTGGAGGGGCTGTGCAGGATCTGAGCAGCAGAACCACCCATGCTAGAGGCAGCAGACGGGGGGGGGGGGGGGGATCAGCTAGCTCCAGGCTAGCAGCGCTTGATCTGACCAACACCACATGAGGGCTTGTTTAGAGCTAGCTGCCGTAGCTGGAAAATCAAACTGTTCCCGAACCCCGTGGGGAGGAGGGCCACAACATCATGGCCATCAACAAAACTCAGCAAAACTTGTTCTTGCTCTGGCTTTAGCTTATGGATATTCGGCAGCGTTGCCACAACGGACCGAATGGCTTTGCTCGCATCTTTCTCCGCCGCCATTACGGAACTACAACACAAACTAGCGCACGACATCAACGTCATTGTTCTCAGCCACTCCCTCTGTTCGCTGATTGGCCGGTAGAAAATTAACCGGAGACATCTGACTTACTTACCTCATGGCCAGACCTAGTACAGAAGCAAAATCAAAATTGAGCAGAAGTACGTAGGAGGGCAGAGCCAGGCTACTGAAAGTGCACCACACAGGTTACTTTAGAGTATTCAAAAGTAAACATCAAATACACTATAATTGGGTGTGCTTTGCCTTCGGCAAGGGCACAACCTTTGTTCTCTCACATATATATTATTATTATTCTTTTTTCCCCCCTAAAACTCAGTCAATATTTGGCCTACATAGACAAAGTAGGTGTCAAAAGTTTCGTCTTGGTAGCGATTGAGTTGCTTCTATTGGAATTTACGTTCCGTTGCATGGTTTAGGCTGAAGTTAAGTTTTTGTGGCGAAAAGTGAAGCTAACGGTGGCTAATTTGCTAGCCACAGTCACTGACGTTACTAACGTCACTACGTCACTAACGTCACGAAAACACGCGTGACTACCTTTGGCAGAACATTCGTTTCGCATCTGTTAACTTGGGGGATAGCTAGGCTAACTATAGCTTTACTGCAAGGCAGCTGCAGAAACGCCACAAGCAAAGAGGCCAGGGTGATAACTATTTACTCATTTTACTTTGTGATATGACACACAATTGTCATGTGTAATGTACAGTATAAGCTGATATTATTAAGGAAGTACATCTACTTTCGGAAACAGTAGTCTACTATTTCACTGAAGTATTAGCATCATGACATTAGCCTGTGTTGCCCGGGCAACACATACTACAGTGGTCTATGATGTAGCGTTATCTGTTTTCAATCGTTAAAATAAACATTCCTCACATATACATTTTCGTTGTAGGGTTTATTCTGACATTAGTAAACGATTTGTTGGTGAAATTACCATTACCTGTGGTTTCAAACCATTGTAGCTCACTGCAACGCTGTAGCTTACGTGAGACACACTACAAAAACATCTACACTACACAGCTGTTTAGGAAGTCAAACGGCGACAGAACATGTTCGGCACTATCTAACTACTAACCTCAACTTCATTGCCACAGCCTAAACGTTGTCAATCTGTTCATGAAAATAATTAATTTCATCTTAAACCGTACAACGGAACGTTAAATCCAATTCAACCAACGCAATCGCTACCAAGACGAACACAGCAGTAGTCTAGTACTGTACTGTAGTAGTACAATTTACCGGGGCAGCTTCTCCACACAGGGCTATATCGCATTTTGCGTTGTTACTGACAATGATCGCTACCAGTGAGCTTTTTATGAATGAGCGATTTTCCACTAAATAAATGTCAAGCTTATTTACGTTTTGGGGGGCATATTTTCAGTTAGCAGATGGTACTGTTTGAATCGCGATTCCATCTTCTACTGCCGGGTAACGTCGTAGAATAATCTTCAAAGGGGGTTCTTTATTAATGAATGAATGCAATGAGTAGGCTAAATGCCTGAAAATATCATGAGAAGGGAAAAACTTAAAATGACGTTTAAATCATAGAGATTAGGTCAATTTTTACACCGGTCTGCCCAATTTATTCGTTTTGGTTCAACGATGAGGCTGCCTCTTGCAGGGGAAATGAGAAGACATCTATTTCATTCTACACTTCACTCGTATTTTCAGTTGTAAATGAGCAGCAAAAAAAAAAATGCTTCAGTGCAACCGACGCAAGCAAGCACACCCTACAATTTCCCCAGAAATTGTACCCTCTCTAGTTGTACTTTAAAGTGTACTAAATGACCTAAAAAGTGGGCCAATTCAGTTTATTTAGTACCAAAATAAAATATAAATAAGTACACTGCTAGTATACTTTAAGTACCATGATAATAGTATACTTTTTATACTGAAGTATACTTACAAATTAAACTTGAAGTATACTTCTATTTCGTAAGGATTCACACTCCACACACACCTGCACACCCACGTTCCACATCTGTCTCATCTGCTGCTAGCTTATACTCTTTCACAGGAGGTGGATTAGTGGTAGATGATTGGTTGCATGAGGACAAACCCACAGTAAATCCCAGTAATCTACTGTACAAATTCAGAGAGCCACAGATCTGATGACAATAGCAGTCAGTTCCTACTAACCCAGGAAAGTATCTTGACATTAGCAGCCGAAAGAGTACGTGGGTCAGGGATACAGGGACACTTCAAGCACATTTCTTGAAACTCTCCTTTCAAAGTTTATGTCACAGTTCTTACATCCAATAAACACTGGCTAATGGTTTGTAATGCCAATGTCAATGGCTTGTTTTTTTAAAACGTGGCTCTCTTGTTTGAAATCCACTCTGCTCTGAAGTAGGATGTGGGTTCAGCTTGAGAGTATATTTTGTTCTCAGAATCACGGTACAAGAGGCGGGGGTATGGAAGCGTGGGTCTGGAGGCGGGGGTATGGAGTATTATGGTCGTGGTAAACCTTCATAAAGCTGTTGGGCTTAAAGGCCTTCTGTCTCTGCACCCAGAGCTGATTCCAGGGGAACAGGAAGCTTTTAAAGACGATTCTCTCTTCAACCTCTCAGTGTGGCTGCTGAGCTAAATAACCTAGATTCAAATGATTTTGCTCTCAGAGCTCGGCCTATCTAACTGGGGTAGAGGTAGATGGAGATGGCTGTAAATTTGATATTAAAGAGACAAATCAAAACCTTGCCTGATGCTCAGGCACTCCTGAACGTATGAGTCTTGGTCTTGATTCGGACGTATCTTTAGAAAGATGTTATTTTTAATTATTAGATGGGAAATCCCCACTCTTTGCCCCTAATGGTTAAAATCTTGAAGGACTTGTGACTTATGAGCACCTTCCTGAGGTACTGTAACATATCACAGGGATGGGTTGTGTATGAAAATTGACAACGTTCATACATCAATTTCCCCCTCACAACTTTTCACCAGAAAGCGTTTTTTTTGTGTGAAGTGCAGATTTAGACTGAAATTGGGTCCGTAGTTAGTCTTCATGGGAAGTGAAAGGGGGACAGCGAGTGAGAATGAGAGAAAGAGGGAGAGAAAGAGATTGTGTGAGTGAGAGACATTGCGAGACTGAGCGTTCAGGAAAGAGAGATTATGTAACCATATCTTCAGACCTTGTGAAGGTTGATAAATGATATGCTGGTTGCTGACTGCACATTTTTCACAATGTGTTTTTCAGACTACAGCAAAATCTTCCGTCGTTTCTGCTCAGAAAGCACTGGAAGGAGGTGTGTGTAGAGGGTATCGTGGGGGAAACAGTACAGATACTTCCTCTTCTACTTCCTGGTTCTGGGCTAGGCTGAATACATCAAAATTGAGACAACGACGTCATCACAATTCAAACATTTTGATTTCATGGGACCAGCGGTAACTCGTCGCCTATAGCAACAGAATGCTGAAATAACCAAAAGATAACGATAGCTAACAGTTGCTCCTTGCGATAACTGAAACATGCAATCAATCATAAAAATGAATTTATCACAGTATAAAATCTATTTCAATCAGTGAAGTTAACCACGATGACAACCAACTACATAGGCATTGATGAAGAAAGTGTTTTGTCCGTCTCTTCATAAACGGAGTGACAAAGTTCAGTTGAGTTCTGGATTTTAATAAGTATTTATCAATCTGCAGATTGGGAGAGAAAACCAGTCTTCTGACCATAAATGACAACACAACACCAAGCTTAGGTCTCAACCAGGTCTCTCTCAGCTCCAAAAGCCAGAGGACCATCTTTTATAGGGCACAAGAATGTAAACATAGATTGTGACAGTCAGGCAGTAATGACGTTTCAACAGTCTCAGAGAAAGAGATTCACTGCTCCCAACACATGACAACTCTCAGACTAGAGTGTTCATAGTTGGAGCTCTCCTTGTAGTCATGACAAGGAACGTTTAGCCAGTACTTTCTCCTGACCCCGAACATCTATTAACCCTGACACATAGACACAATATACTCTTATTAATAGCAAGCTTACATGACAACGTACTAACTAGTATCCAATGACTAGTTCTATTGATTAGTGAATAATGTAAGCACACGGGAAATCCCAATTTCCTCCACAGCATAAATCCAATTAGAGGACAAATTGATCTAATCTAGCCATTCACCGTCATCCATTCAGTCAGCCAATGCTTGCCACAGGTCAGTGTCCACAGGCAAATAACTTCCGCAAAGTAAACAAAGACTCATGGGTAACCAGTCGATGGGTCTCATCTTTCACATATTGATCTTAGGTTGTGGTGTCAAGCCAATTGGCTGGTTTGTATGTGGAGCTAGGAGTGGCAGCCAGCAGAGAGCTAGGTGGAACCCAGATGCAAAGAGGAGGTTGCGCAAGGACAACTGTATGATAACTGAAACAGCAAAGTTTCTTTTTCTTCTGTCAGTCTTTTAACGGATCAGGGGTAATTGGATGGGCCAGCTCTGCTGTGAACGTGTTCTGCTACAGGACGAGTTCTGGAAGACTTCAAAGCGGTGTCGCACTCGGAACCCAGACTCAGTTAAACTAGGGTGGCGACAGACAGAAAAACAAAGGCTGTTTATTCCGACAGTAATTCTTATGACAGCCTTTCTTCCCACTTGTCAAAAGCAATGTCAGCTATTGTGTTGAGAGCAGAGCTGTGAACACAAAGCTGGGTTTTAGTTTCCCAACCAAGGAACCAATGACCACCTGTAGTAAGATTGACTGGCAACCACTGCACTAGACCACACCTGGGCCTAATATAAGGTCACTATGGCGACAACCTGCCTGTGGATTCTTCTGGCATCCACCATTTTGAAAACCCAGTTGTGTGGAAGCTGAAACCCCTGACCTTCGAACAGACGTCATCTTTAACCTGTAGAACTGTGACCGTTGACCCTGGATATGACCCCAGTCATTTTTGTCAGTGAAGACTCATGGGTCGACATGTCGTTCTGAAAAAGAACACACCCTGGGTGTGTGTTGGTGGGGTTGTGATTCTTGTTGGACCTTGTTAAAGAAGAGTTTTTGCTTTACGTTCATGAATGGCCCAAATGCAATGGATGTCCTTTTTACCGTGAAGCACTTGTTTGAAAACCAGCTCTTCACGAGAAGTAAGGATGATGTCACACTTCTGTGTTGTTGTGTACTGCATGGAAGCACACAAAGAACTGAACATGAAGGCCGATATGCTCTCTCTCTCTCTCTCTCTCTCTCTCTCTCTCTCTCTCTCTCTCTCTCTCTCTCTCTCTCTCTCTCACACACACACACATCCTGTTTGCCACAAAATCCACTTCATCAAGAAATCATTACAGTGATCATAAAAGATCCACATCAGCACATGAATGAACACCACAAGAGGTAAATGAATGCACCGTTGTGCTCTAACAATTAGTCTCTTGTTTCCCTATTTCACATCCGTAAACTGGAGGACCTCGCCATCTCCCTCTCTATCCCCCTCTCTCTCGCCTTCTCTCCATCCCTTCTCTCTCTCCTTCTCTCCATACCTTCTCTCTATCCCCCTATCTTTCTCCCTCTCTCCATCCCTCTCTCTGTGTGGCATAGGAAAGGATAAAAGAGCAGGGATGAAGTGGAGGGAGGAGCAGCTATTCCTGGAGCATTAGAGGAGGGCACACCCCAATCAGATACCCGATACCTGCGTCACAGGAGAGTGTGTGTGTGTGTGTGTGTGTGTGAAAGGAGGACATGGATAGCAAGAGGAGAAAGAGAGGGGGGGCATGAGAGGGTGTGTGTGTGTGTGTGAGTGAGAGAGAGACATGGATAGCAAGAGCAAAGAGAGGGGGGGGGAGCATGAGAGAAAGTGTGTGTGTAAGAGACAAAAATGTTGCTCCTTTTCCTTTTTTGCCATCTTTACAATAAAAGCACATTATGTGACCTACTGCAACCTTCATCGAAGAGTAGGGGTGACTGGTGAAAGAGAGAGGCAGAGAGAAAGAGAGACAAAGAGAGAGATAAAAAGAGAGAGAGGGAGAGAGGTGGGGGGTATAGGCAGAGAAGCATGATAAAAGAGAACATTAATCATCTGAAAGAGACACATGAGTCAGTCAGCAGAATTAATCTCTGGATCTCGCCATCAGCAACTGGCATGTTCAGTGGTCATGGAAACATGATAGCAGATAGAAAGAGACCCTAGCTGCCCTCCCCCTTCCCCCCCCCCCCCCCCCCCCCCCCCCCCCCGCCGCCCTTCCCACACACTCGCTTTCATCGCTGTGACCTCACTTCCTTCGTAAGCTAAACTATTGTCACCATAGACACAAAGCTAACATGCACTCATCTGGATACTGATTGTCAGCAACCTTGTGAAGTATAGTATGTGGCTCTCAGCTATCCCACTGTCAGCCATGTGCCCCTCCACTCCAGGACACTGACCTGCCTGGGGGCGGGGGTTGGGGAATATGGGGGCTGGCACGGGGGCTGTGTGTGTGGGAGGGGAGATTATAAGGGGGGGGGGGGGGGGGGGCTGTCAAGCTGTGTCTGACCCCTAGCAACTGTTGCCTTCAGAGACAACTGTCCTCTGTAGTTGTGTCAGTTCCTCTGTAGTGTAGCAGGGGGGGGGGGGGGTTCTGCAGTAGTGTGCCTGTGTGTGTGTTAGTATGTGTGTGCCTGTGTGTTTGTGTGTGTGTGTGCCTGAGTGTGTGTGTTTTGAAAGGTGCAGTGGGGACAGCATCATAACTTCATGAACTTTTTTACTGACCTCTGGGATTTGAGTGCTGATGTTTGGGATTATAGCTGTGGGATAATGTGCTTTCAGAGCAGTGTGTGTGTGTGTGAGAGAGAGAGCATGTGTGTGTGCACGTTTGTGAGAGTGTGCATGCATGTGTGTATGTGCTTGTGTGTGTGTGCGTGTGCATGTAGATGCGTGTGTGAGAGGGTAATCCTGTTGGAGTGTGTGGTTGGTCCTGGCCTGTAGCCTCGCATACTGCCAGAACACAGGCCAACAGCAGAGGGATGTGACTCTGGCCTTGTGGAAATATGAAGTCACTGGGGTTATGTAAGAAATTGACTGGAACACACAAGTACAAAAACACACAGACACACACATATACACTCACACACACACACACACACACACACACAAAAGGAATTCAAAAACTCAGCAGGTGCATGAAAGACAATGAAAGGTCACATTTCAAATGGACCATGGAACCCTGTGACTTTTCACCTTGTCCGCACCACCCTGGTTTATAAGGCTTCAACTCAAATGAATCGACATGATCTATTCATACATCCTCGACAAAACACTACAAATACAGTAAATCACCACAGCCAATGGACGTCTCCCTTCCTGTTCCTCACCCTTTCATGTATTCCCCTCCTCCCCTCCTCCCCCCTCTCCTTTATCCTACTCCCTTCCTCCCCCGCCCCTCCGCTCCCCCACCTTCAGCAGAGACACAATGTTCAGCAGCGGCTATCTCTGGCTTGGCCCGGCTGTCACCCTGTCCTCACCCTTTCCCCTCCCCCATAACTCCCCCCTCCTCAACCAGCCTGGGTCCTGGAAGGCTTGGCATGGTTTAAACACCACCAAGCACTCTGGTGACGCTCTGAGCGTCTTACACAAACCACGCACACACAACCTACGCGCGCACACACACGCACACAAATGAGGTGTCGTCACTCTAGAGGCTACTGTTGTATTTAAAAACATGGAAAAGGAGCGTATAGAGTGAGGCTGGAACACATGGTCTTACTGACTCACTCACTCGCTCACACACACACATATACACACTTATACTCACTCAGTTACTTATTCACTCACACCATCTCACCGATTCGGTCACACAAACACACACACAAACACTCACACTCACTCACATACTCACTCTCTTTCTGTTACACCAGCTTCTAAACCCAACCCTAAACATAATTTCAACCCTCACACTAAATCTAATCCTAAACCGCCTACAAATAGCACTTGACATTGTGATGACACAATGTCAATGACTGTCCCCACAAGGGTTGTTAAATCCCCCCCCACACACACACACACACACAGGACAGGGCTTCCTAGGCTTCCTAGCTCAGACAAGCAGCAGCAGCAGAGGTGGGGGAGAGGAGGGGGGTGGTTGGTGTTAAACGATCAAAGGTCAAAGGTGACATAGAACTCCTGACAGTGCAGGCACCCTCAGCCCCCCCCCACCTCCTGCCACAACACCCACCAACAGCTGTGTGTCATAAACAAGCAGCACTCACACACATATGCTCACACACACACACATATATATATATATATATATATATATATATATATATATATACTCACTCACACGCACACACATATACTCTCACACACACACACACACACACAGAGACACCCAGATACCGTGCTGAGGAAAATTACTTAAATTAAAACTGGGGTGCTCAATTGAGCTAGCTGAGGTGGAATGGAGGTAGTATTACAACTATAGGGCATTACTGCACTGCCTATATCATCTGTTATTTACTGCTCACTGAATGGGAAGTGAGCAAGAACTGGTGTTATCTCCTAAAAACGTTACGCAACAGCAGAAAGAAAACACCAGCTCTCGTCCAACACTACCAGTCAGCTATTTTATACATTTGACATTCAGATTCAGTTTAGATTTAGTTTTTTGTGCCAAAGCGACATACATCCAAATAGTGCATTTAGAAAGTGCACACAAGTACTTTTCTGTGACAGTGCACAGTAATGATACACTATGGTGTACCACTACCGCCTAGGGTGACCAGAAGCATGACCCTGAAAAGGAGGACACTTGGGTCCAAAAAGTTGTTGACCGGGGGGGATGGGGCCATTAGTATGATATTAAGACAATAACATTAGTCATTTAAGTAAGTCAACATTTGTAATTTGAATAGGCCTACAAATTCAATACAAGTGCACTGATTTTCTGTTGTCTTTGGTGAGACAAGTTTAGTCAAAAGATAAATAAGAAAATAAGACAGTACCATTCCCCAAACTATTTCAATTGTAATAGAAATGCAAAATATCATCCGCTGTTGTTGTGTTCTGAGCAAAAAATGATGTTAAGGAAGAGTGCCCGGCAGAACTAGCATTATTCTTGTGCCGTTCAGTAGCGGCATGCCGCTCTAAAACCCCTTTCCTTTCCCCTTACTACTCACGTCTATATCAATGCGACAAAGCTTACAGAGTGGAGTTCCGAACTCAACGTAGGTTTGAAGGAGGCCTTCTTTTGGGCATCTGAAAGCCTACTGAACGATTGGCACACGCGACTGCTAAATTGCCGTGGGCAGGAAGGGTCAAAAAGGAGGAGGAAAGGGCGAAAAGGAGGACACGCAACAGTGGTCCAGACAAAGGGCTGGAAAACCGGACTGTCCGGGGAAATCCGGACGTCTGGTCGCCCTACTACCACCCTGTAGTGGAAGGTAACTGCTCTAACAGCGTCTCTGGAGCTGTGGTTCAGGGGTTGACATCCTGTAGTGCCACTGGGCTGGACATGAAGCTATGTAGCAGGAGAGGGATCAAGGCATCAGACCAGGTGCTTCTGTACAAGTCGGGGGGGGGGGGGGGGGGTCAAACACAGGGGGGCTTGAGCTTGTCCATGAGAAAAACTCTTTAAGAAAACAATCAAAATACACAGTATTCGCTAAGCAGACTGTTTTATCCAAAGCAGTGTACAGAGTTGGGGATTTAAACCTGCGATCTCTCGCAGCCTACCTGCCTATCTGCAGCCAACCACTGAACCAGATACATCCCCCTTTTAACAGAGATGGGATGTGTGAGTGGATGTGTGTTCTAATGCTGGGTATGACTCATACCACTCATTATGGAGTATGGGAGATGAGAAAAAAAAATTGAGCATGGAAGAAAATACTGCATGAAGTGTATTTGTTCTCGGTGCTGAGAGCTTTGTGTTCGCTGGTGGTTTTCTCTGCGGAGGACTGGAGTACAGTGGGATCAGGGTCATGCTGGTGCCGTACTGGAGCTGGCTGTCTGCTGCCTCCTGGGACACACCGAGTCCATTTCGTGTCTTAATTACTGAACTTCCCCAGTCTCCCTGGTCTAATATTCCCGCTGCTGCACACCAGCTGGCTGGTGCTAAGGAGAGGGGGTGGGGGAGGGGAGGGGAAGGGAAGGGAGGGGAGGGGAGGAGAGGGGAGGGGAGGGGAGGGGAGGGGAGGGGAGGGGAGGGGAGGAGAGGAGAGGAGGAGAAAGCAGGCAACCCGAGGAGAGAGACAGCCCAGTAAGCCGCGCGTAGGATACACCAGTAACACTCCTCCAGTGTCCAGCATACATGGACAAGCTGCCCACCCCTCTGAGCCAGCAGGGTGTCCAGGAGGGGTGGATCACTGCAACAGGCCCCCTGGTCAGGCCCTTCTCTACAGGAGCATATGGCCATGCCAGTGATCTGTAGAATATATAGGCCGGCATTAGCACAGACGGTAACCAGGCTAATCGCCTCACTTTCTAAGATGTTCTTCCTTTTGATGGACACACACACATGAGCACACACACACACACACACACACACACAAACACACACACACACACACACACATACACATGCTAAACTGACCCTAATCCTTTTTCTGTGGGCCTATGGGTCAGTATACAATCATTGTGTGTGTGTGTGTGTGTGTGTGTGTGTGTGTGTGTGCACATGTATGTGTCTGTGTGTGTGTGCACATCTATTTGTCTGTGAGTGTGTGTGTATTTTTAGTAAGGCCTCTCCCATTAGAACAACTATTAATACTCGGCCAATCACCTCTTGGGCGATGTAAGAAGCTACACAGCCACCCCCTTCTAAGTGAAGGGCTCCAGTCATCTCCAGGGACTCTGGGCTCTGGCCTTTCTGCCTCATCTGCCTCTATACCAGTACTGTTAATAAGAGAAACTATAGCCTTTCTGCCTCATCTGCCTCTACATAACTACTGTTCTATGTGAGGGTCTCTTCTCTTGACTCGTGCTGGAGCAAGTGCAGGATGATTTCTCTGTCTGCCTGCTAGTGTTCAGTAGACCAGCTTCAGTTGGCTGGAACACTGGCTTCCTGCTGACAGAAATTCAATAGCAGCTCACTTCAACCTACCTCCACTCCGAGGTAAACACACACACACAGACACAAGTGCACACATGCGGACGCACATGCGGATGCACATGTGGACGCACATGCGACGCGCACGGATGCACATGCAGACGCGCGCACACACACACACGACCCGGCCGAGGCCTTTTTCCAACCTGTTACATCTCAGGCTTCAGGTTTCAGTAATTTTTTGCCGACTGAAATGTGACAGGGCAAGCTATGTGTGGGCCTGCTTCTGTAGGATTGTTTTTCCATTTCGTCTGTCATGTTTTTGTTTGTCTGTCACCCTGTCTCTTTGGCCTTCAGTCTTACTACATGGTCCTTTGCTGCACCCTGCTCTCGCCCTCCCCCTGCTTCTCCCCTCATGAATGTTTGACGGTGTGACCAGCTGCTCTCTGATGGTGAGGGTGGCACGTGTTCTTGTTCCAGTGTCAGGACACAGGACAGCCATTGTTACCCACGCAGGTGTGTGTGTGTGTGTCTGAACAGTTGGTGTGTCTTTTTGTCTGTGTCTATGTTTGTGGGTCTTATGCCTCTTCCCTTCTCTCCTTTCCTCTTGCCCTTTCTCTCCTCCTCTCCTCTCTTCTCCTCTTCCTTCCTCCCCTCTCCTCTTCCCTTCTTTGCTCTCTCCTTATGGAGACTCACAGATTTTCTTGACAGCTGCAGTAAATCCTATCTACTAAACAGAGCTGGGCAAATAGTGAGCTGAAATGGAACACACACACTTACTCTCCTAACTCAAACAGAAAGGCATGGAGACGCATTTCTGTACTGCTATTTTTGAAAGAAAGTATATTGCCGTAAGCTGAGATCTCAAGGAGACAACAAACTCCCTCACTTCCTCTCTCTCTCTGTCTCTCTCTGTCTCTCTCTCTCTCTCTCTCTCTGTCTCTCTCTCTCTCTCTCTGTCTCTCTCTCTCTCTCTCTCTCTCTCTCTCTCTCACACTCTCACTCACTCTCACTCTCACTCCCTCACTATCTCACTCTCTTCCTCACCCTCTAACTCTCTCCCTCACTCTTTAACGCCCATACTCTCACTCTCTCTCGCTCCCTTTTTATTCCTCATTTAGTAACTTCATTTGAGACATTCTTTACTATTTCACTCTAGGGATTGAGAGGGTCTTTGTTATACAGTAAACAAAGAACTTCATTCTACCAAATACTTTTTTTGCAGAATGTTTTTCTTGCCAACTGGTAGACATGCTCCATAAAAAAGCAAGTGAGATGTACACTCAGGATCACAAACAATGAAACAAGAGAACACACACATATACATACACCCACACTCACACACACACACACACACACACACACACACACACACACAGCAAGACCTTCCACCTGCCCTGACACCCTGAAGATTCAGAGAAAGAACCATATGCTCCTCCACACAGCCACAGCAACAATCTCCCTCCCATCATGCCCTTCTCTATTGTTATGCAAATCAGGGAGCAGTCTGGACCAATAGGTCAAGAGGGCAGACAGAAAGTCACTTCAAGGCTGGTCCAATCAGAAACACTGTGATGTCACTCAGGAGGTGGATGTGATTCAGTCACTGCCAGGTGCTGCTTTCCCCACTGGGCTTTTGTTGCTTTAGATTAGTATTAAGCCAGTTAGTGTCACCAGCACTGTACTATACAGGAATTGCACACTGTATATTGAGTTTAAAATATAATTGCTGTGATCAACTTTCTTTAAATACAATGAATTAATACAATTCACTTTTTCATGCACCTGCCCACCAAAGTAAATTCCTTGTTTGTGACCACTTACTTGGCCATTAAACACTATTTTGATTCTGATTCTGATTTCACCCTGAAGGAAATTCAAGTCAGCCCACATGTTGTTTTTGTCCACAAGCAGAGCAGATTCAGAGATGGCAATGGAGATGGTTGGGTGATGTTGTGTTCTTTCAATAACTACAAATTACAGCTTCCTACCTCTACTTGTCTATCCGTCCATCAACTGAACGGTCCTTGAGTCATCGTTCTCTCTCCTCCGCTCCCTTTCTCTCTCCCTTCCTCTTGAGAATCCCCTTCCACCGTCCCTTCCAATCCTCCATCTCCCTTCTTCTTCCGCCGTACCCTCCTTGCCTCCATCCATTCTCTGTCTCACCCCTCCATCCCTCTCTCCCCACCTCCTTCCCTCTTTCTCCATCCCCCCCTCCTTCCTTACCTCGTTCACTTCCTCCCAACTCTGTCCCCATCCCCAACTCCATCCATCCCCCCTCTCTACCTCCCCCCCCCCTCTCTGTCTGTCACTCCTTCTCCATCCATCCCTCCCTCCATCCCCCCCTCCATCCCCCCCTCCTCACTTCCCTCCCTCTTTCCATTCCTTGGTGTCTCCAGGTGTGAGGAGGGCCTGAAGAGGTGCAGACAGAACTGGGTCAGAGAGAACCTGAGCAGGCCGTGTCCCCTTCCCTCCCAGAGCAGAGCGCCCCTCCGGGTCAGGACCTCTGGGCTTCCACTCGGACTCTAACGTCAATCCGCCTTCGGCTCGGAAGACAATACCCTGTCACAGCTGCTGCTAAACAGCCCTGAGCGGCCCACCTCATGCACACAAACACACACACAGACATGGGCAAGGGCAGGTACAGATATGCAAACACACACCCAAGCTCATACACACACACAGACGCGCACGCACACACCCCTCAGGGCATGGAGGCCTGGATGCTGAGTCAGGATTCACTGACAGTCATGTCTCTCAGGAACGAAGCAGAACAGAAAAGTTCACGTTTGTTTTTGCTAGAACTAATCCAACAGAATGTGTGTGTGCATGTGCGTGCGTGTATGTTTAACTTGTGAAGTCGGAGATGTTCAGCATGCAATGAGTTTTTAATGAACACAGAGTTTCTTCAGTCAAACCAGCCCAACTACGTGTCTTCAAAGCTTGTTACATCTGACCATAAAGATACTTATTATCTCTCTCTTTCTCTCTCTCTCTTCCTCTCTCTCTCTCTCTCTCTCTCTCTCTCTCTCTCTCTCTCAGAGTAAACAACTTTCACAAGACCATCAGGAAACGCCACCAGGCAACTCTCCAAGGGAACTCGTCACGGTGAAGGTACATCTCTATCGTAAACCTCCATGATTTAAGAGGCTTACTGTTCTTACTGTGGGGGTGCAGATGTGAAGGCAGACATGCTCTCTGTCAACACTGATCAGTGATCTTTTTCACAATGATAGTAAAACCATTGACTCAGCAGACGCCTCCAACACACGGAATCTGAATGCAGATGTCGACAATCCCATCTCTATCCCAGGATGAGTCCACATTGCGCGTGAATAAAACGAGAGAGATCAAAGTTCTTTCGTATCGACTCATCTCTAAGTCTACTCATCACATCTTTTAATTTATGCAGATGTGTTATCATTTTTGAACTCCCCCGTGGCCCCACTGGAAATAGTAGCAAAGCTAACAAACAGATGAGACGGGAGATTCTAACCGGGGTTTGTGCTTTCCCTCGTGGGGACTTGAGATTCCATGTTAAAGTGGATGGTTGATTTCAGTAGGTAGAGCTGGAAGGTTATTAGCTACAATTGTTGCTGGACTACACAAAGTCACAGCGGTTTAGCCAAGGAAGACAACAGGGATTTGATTTTCAATGCTTTGGGCATCATCACTTGCTGGACAACCTTTCAATTGGCAATTCACAAATACTTTTTTGGGTGCCCTATATACCGGTAGCCTACTGTTATTTAGAATTTGCTTTTACAACCTATATGGCCAGGTTTGTAGTGCTGACTGCTGGCATATGAATCTTTCAGCAATTGATAATGTAGGAAACAGCAGACAAATTAAAGCTACATAATCTTTTACATTATGAAGGCTACATTATTATTTGCATGAATGTACCAGAGCATTGGCAAGTTTGTTTAAGAAAAAAATATTTTATGATGTGCATAAGTGACTAGAATAGATGATGGGGAGGTTGAACAAGTTCTTCAGAGATGACAGATTATTTAAATTGTGATCTGACTAATATACAGTACCAGTCAAAAGTTTGGACACATGTCCCGGCCAGGGTCATGGGAGAGATGATCGGTTCTGCATGTGTTTGTATTGGGATTCTTTGCGGAGGAAACCCATGTGAGCACGGTGGGGACATGTACACTCCACACAGAAAGGCCAGGGAGTTAGTCCACCTGAGAACTAAACAGTGCCTCACGTGGGAATCGAACCCAGTACCTTCTTGCCGTACGGCGACAGTGCAAGGCACATGCTGCAACACCGTACTACATCATGCTTTACAGAGCCATAATGCATCCAGGGACAGGATGAGATTTGGACTGTGGATGTGATTCTGTTCACCTCAACATGGGCTTAAGATGATAGAGTCCTCATGTGATCTCATTTTCTTTATGTATCCTGGGTATTGGCTGTTTTAACATTTGCACCTAACAACAGTGCCACCCTCAGGCTGACAGTAATATTTAATGTCCGACAACACATCATAACAGAACAGTGAGTGATATCTGCACAACTATTATTGGTTTCTTTGACATCTTTTTTTGTGAATAATACATTTTACCTTTTTCATTCAAGAGAGAGGACATGGGGGTAAAGGAGAACTCGGCTATTTTCTGAACTTATCGCATTCATGATCTTTTGAACATCTTGTAAAGGGGTGGTGTGGGGTTTGGGAAGGGGGTTGGGGGGAGGTGAGGTGGAGGTTCAGTCTTTGCGCGTGGGACTGGGTCAGCAGATGGCCCTGATGGAAAGGGATAGAGCAGAAGATCCGGTCTGAGGCCAGCAGAGGGAGGTCGCCTCGAGGGTTAGTGCTCACAAACCTGTAGGACACAACTGTTACCTCTACTTCTCACAGATTGTGCAGCAAACATGATTGCCAGTGCAAACCTGCTCAACCTGTGTCTGTAACGTGGTGTGCAGGGAGGACCCAACAGCAAGGAGATAGGGGAGGCAGGAGTCAAGAAACAAAAGGCTTTACTTGAGAACGTCGAGACAGCAGGGATGCTCACAGGTACATAGTACTCAGGGCATAGAAACACCAAACCAAACTGGAAACACGCTCCATGAAACCAAGACTGACGAAGACTGAACAAATGACAGGGACTTAATACACCGAACCAAACAAGACACAGGTGAACGCAACAACACTAACCACACCGCTCAAAGACAATCAACAAGACACAGGTGGAACTAATAAACACAGAACACAGGGAAACAGTAGGGCAGACAAACTAAGGCCAAATCCCAATACTACCCCTAGCCCTTACTTTTGCGCGTTCACGTGAGAGCTAGTGGTGTCCCAATACTCCTTTTGAGCTAGGGGTAGGGCTAAGACGAAGGGGTATACACCCCTCAAAACCAAGTGAAAACGAAAGCTTACTTGAAACCTAGGGCTATGTGAATACTGCGCGACCGGCAACAATGGCGGCCAGATCATCCAGAGAGTCCGATAAATTTAATATTTTTGGCTTAAATAATTGATAAAAAAATTATGACAGTCTTGTTTTACATTTACATTTAGTCATTTAGCAGACGCTCTTATCCAGAGCGACTTACAGTAAGTACAGGGACATTCCCCCGAGGCAAGTAGGGTGAAGTGCCTTGCCCAGGGACACAACGTCATTTGCCACAGCCGGGAATCGAACTGGCAACCTTCAGTTTACTAGCCCGATTCCCTAACCGCTCAGCCACCTGACACTGTTTTGTGCTATACATTGTCCTGTACATATATATTTGCAACCATTTTCCTAATTGAAAAGTTTCTAAAAATCGCTAGTTTGCTACGCTAATGTTACAGTGCTGATTTGTCCCAACAGTCAACAGTCCCGCATTTCTCTCACTAGCATATCTACAGTTCTAAGTAAACTCCATTAGCAGCGAATTTCGTTTAGGGATATGTAGCCCTTACCCCTCAGTTTTGAGGGCCAAGGGCTAGGGGTAAACTAAGGGCTAGGGGTAAGGGCTAGGGGTAAGGGGTAGTATTGGGATTCGGCCTAAGGCTGGGGCACGGCCGTGGGCGTGACTGTTTGTTTTACCCATGTCCTCCATTTGGTGGTACAAATATCACTTTTTCAAACCCCTGAATTGGAAGACATCCACACTCAGACACGCAGAATTGTGGGTTGTTTTAAAACAAGCACCAACGCCAAGGAGAATCTGTCAGAGATGCAAGTATTCATGGGAAGAAAATAACTTAAATGGATCGAGGAGGTAGACACCAGGTGGAATAGCGTTTTTGCCATGCTTGACAGACTATATGATGTGAGAGACCCACTGCTGCAGAGCTGGCTCTCGCAGGCTGTCAGATAACCCTGTTTGATCTGCCAGGGGCTCCTGGTGTCAGGGTTCTCTGGTGGGCCAACCACCCCCAGTGTCATGGTCTGGCGTTTGTGATGGACTCTCTGTTGATATGTGCTCTCCTGCTTGCTTGATGGAGATCTCAGCTGACCTCAGAGACGTTCTCAAACACCCTCACGTCTCTGAGAAACCTGTTCTTCTGGGAGTACGTTGGTCTAACAGGCCCTTAACCACAAATTGCACTTCTGTCAGTGACCACTTGGTGGCATCCAAAACGTGTTTACAATAGGCTAAATGTATAATAACACTTGACTGTTACTTGAATTTTGGCCAAAGTTGGCATCCGATTCCTTGTGTGGACTCAAGTTTAGGCTAGGGACTGTATTCTTGCATGTCAATTTAGAGCTAATGCTTAGTCATTGTATTTCACAACATCCTGAGTGTGTACTCTCTGTCAACAATGATTAAGGATGTCTACGGTTGTCAGCCTTTGGTCCACTGTGTATCGTATCATCTGTAGCAGGTCTGGGAGACACTGTAGGTTGTGGAGTTTTTCTCTGACATCAGTGAATCAAGTCCAGCCTTCTTTCCCATGGGAAGTTGTGTTGTTTATGTTTGAGCAGTGAGGCATTTCCCTTTACCAGCTTCTGTCTCTGAAATAATGATTACCCTCAGAGCAGCGACCTTCTGATGCACCCCTACACTGACTCAATCTCTACGCAGTTTGGAGTTAAATGAGAGCTTTTGTGTAGCTGTGGCTTGTGAATATAAATAGCCTATGTCAAAACTGTTATTTTCAAAATATTGTACATTTTATTTGCACAGGAAAGGAAAAATAAAATGTTGTCCACATGGGTACATAGTATATGTGTTCATTTGTCAATGGATTTCAACCAAACATATTTAATTAATGATATACGACACAATGCTTCTTTTTTTTCTTTCAATTTATAAGATTAACAAAAAAAGTTACAATTTCTTGAAATAAATAGAGATAATACAAGAAATTTAGAGAACGTCAAAATGCATGCTGAATATTTACATGTTCAAAACAGAGAGTCAATACACACAGTTAACAAATCAATGGCCATTAACGTAAAGACTCTTTTCACAGATCCATCTATAGGGACTGTCACAGGATCCATCCATCGAGGAGCTGAACTCTACTTCTATGGTGTCTATGTGTCCACAGTCCTCCCCCTGGGGATTGTTCAACTTCCAGTCATCTGGCTCTCCTCCAGTCCCTGGCCTGCCTACCCAGTACCTATTGGAGAGGTACAGAATGGTTTAGCTAGATCAAGCAATAGATAAATCGAGTCAGTTACAATTTTTTGCCAAAGGGCAGTTAACAAACTCGTCGTCGTCATCTGCCGCTTATCCGGGGGTCGGGTCACGGGGGCAGCAACCTAAGCAGGGAGGCCCGGACTTCCCTCTCCCCGGCCACTTCCACCAGCTCTTCCTGGGGGACCCCGAGGCGTTCCCAGGCCAGCCGAGAGACATAGTCCCTCCAGTGTGTCCTGGGTCTTCCCCGGGGAAGAGGCCCCGAACACCTCACCAGGGAGGCATCCAGGAGGCATCCTGATCAGATGCCAGAGCCACCTCAACTGGCTCCTCTCGACGCAGGGGAGCAGCGGTTCTACTCTGAGCCCCTCCCGGATGACCGAGCTTCTCACCCTCATCTCTAAGGGAGAGCCCGGACACCCTGCGGAGAAAACTCATTTTGGCCGCTTGTATTCGTGATCTCGTTCTTTCGGTCACTACCCACAGTTCGTGACCATAGGTAGGGTAGGAACGTAGATCGACTGGTTAATAGAGAGCTTCGCCTTTCGACTCAGCTCTTTCTTCACCACGACGGACCGATGCAGAGCCCGCATCACTGCGGATGCCGCACCGATCCGCCTGTCGATCTCACGCTCCATTCTTCCCTCACTCGTGAACAAGACCCCGAGATACTTGAACTCCTCCGCTTGGGTCAAGATCTCCTCCCCGACCCGGAGATTGCACTCCACCCTTTTCCGGTCGATAACCATGGCCTCAGATTTGGAGGTGCTGATTCCCATCCCAGCCGCTTCGCATTCGGTTGCGAACCGCTCCAGTGAGAGCTGAAGGTCACGGCCCGATGAAGCCAACAGAACCACATCATCTGCAAAAAGCAGCGACCCGATCCTGAGGTCACCAAACCGGACCCCCTCAACGCCCTGGCTGCGCCTAGAAATTCTGTCCATATAAGTTATGAACAGAATCGGTGACAAAGGGCAGCCCTGGCGGAGTCCAACCCTCACCGGGAAGTTCGACTTACTGCCGGCAATGCGGACCAAACTCTGACACCGGTCGTACAGGGACCGGACATCCCCGATCAGGGAATCCGGTACCCTGTACTCCTGGAGCACCCCCCACATGAGCCCCCGAGGGACACGGTCGAACGCCTTTTCCAAATCCACAAAACATGTGTAGACTGGTTGGGCGAACTCCCATGCACCCTCCAGGACCGAGGGTGTAGAGCTGGTCCACAGTTCCACGGCCACGAAAACCACATTGCTCCTCATGAATCCGAGGTTCGACAATCCGACGGACCCTCCTCTCCAGGACCCCTGAATAGACTTTCCCAGGGAGGCTGAGGAGTGTGATCCCACTAAAGTTGGAGCACACCCTCCGATCCCCCTTTTTAAAGAGGGGAACCACCACCCCGGTCTGCCAGTCCAGAGGCACTATCCCCGATGTCCGCGCGATGTTGCAGTCGTGTCACCCATGACAGCCCTACAACATCCAGAGCCTTAAGGAACTCCGGGCGGACCTCATCCACCCCAGGGGCCCTGCCACCGCAGAGTTTTTTAACCACCTCTGCGACCTCAGCCCCATAGATAGAAGGGCCCCCCCCCGATGTCCCCAGACTCTGCCTCCACGTCGGAAAGCGTGTTGGTGGAATTAAGGAGGTCTTCAAAGTATTCCTTCCACCGATCCAGGACGTCCCCGTCGAGGTCAGCAGCGTACCATCCCCACCATATACAGCGTTAACAGTGCACTGCTTCCACCTCCTGAGTCGCCGGTTGGTGGTCCAGAACCTTTTCGAAGCCGTTCGGAAGTCATTCTCCATGGCCTCGCCGAACTCCTCCCACGCCCGGGTTTTTGCCTCCGCGACCGCCAAAGCCGCATTCCGCCTGGCCTGCCGGTACACATCAGCTGCCTCTGGAGTCCTACCAGCCAATAAAGTCCGATAGGCCTCGTTCTTCAGCTTGACGGCATCCCTCACCTCCGGCGTGCACCACAGGGTTCGAGGGTTCCCGCCGCGACATGCACCGACCGCCTTGCGGCCGCAGCTCTGTTCAGCCGCATCAACAATGGAGGCCCGGAACATGGCCCATTCGGACTCAATGTCCCCGCCCCCCCCTAGACATGATCAAAGCTCTCCCGGAGGTGGGAGTTGACCCGCGTCCGGGCAAGAGCAACTGGGAACCATTGTTGTTTTTCTTCATGGTAGGTTTTTGTGCCACGCTTTGTCTGGTCCTTCACCTGGAACCTGTTTGCCCTGGGTGACCCTACCAGGGGCATAAAGCCCCCGACAACTTAGCTTCCAGGATCATTAGGACATGCAAATACCTCCACCGCGGTAAGGGGTAGTTAACAAACTCAGTTCAAACATATCCAAAATTTTGATAATGGATAAACCAGAAATTTGTGATTTTTACCTCACAAAAGTGTCCAATAAGTAAAAATAATGGTGAAAATCGCCTTTTTGGGTTAAGGTGGCACTGTAACAAACATTGTAAAAAGTATTGCATGATAGAAGAAAGCATAAAATACTATGTGGGCCCTGAAGTACAAATCACACCCACTAACATGAGTGCATCCCCCAAATGAAAACACTCCCCCCAAATACGAGTCAGTCAACCCCCCCCCCCCCCCCCCCCAAATAGGATGACTTGCTCACCTCCCCCCAATACAAAGACACGCTCCCCCAAATGGGAAACGACATTATATTAACTCAAAAACACATTACACTACAAAACGGAAAGGGTTGGTACTACACTTCGTTACTGATTGGGTGCAGTAACTAACAAGAAATAAGAAATTGATCGACAGAAATACAAAATGCAATAGCCTGACAGAGTTACGTGCATCAGGACATTTGTTTGTCTATCGAAGCATGTAGCAAATAGTAGGCTACTTATGCAAAAGTATAAATTGCGTGTTAAACGTAAAAATCAACTTAACTTTTTCAAATCAACATGCAACCCTAAAATGGAACAGACTCTCAAAACTCCAAATGGCAAAAATACACAAAGGCCCAATACCAACTAACATAGTTCACCCTCTTTTATACTGTATCTGTGCCATGTGTGGATACTATAATTGAGTGTGCTTGCCTTATGATTCTCTCTCATATAGCTAGCTGGGAGATAGCTAGCTAAAACTAAAGACAGCTGCAGAAAGGCCACTGGCACAGGCCAGGGTGATAACATCGTATGTAGCTAGCTATGTTTCCAGGCTGTATTTTTGCCCTTCGTACTGGGTAGCTCTAGCAATCCCACACAGCAGTCGTTAGCTCAGCTGTACAAGTTTACTTTCCAGTCCAGTGGTCAGGTCTGAAGCTAGGAGCAAAAAGGAGCACAGCCACCGTCCAGGTGAGCAAAATGGTACACGCATAGGTACTAGAATGTGCTCTTCTGTAGCTGTAATCCTGCACTTTATGCAAAAGCGGTAGCAATCTTTACTTTAGAAGTCTACAATGAGAGCCAAGTAATTTGATATCCCAAAGCAATAAACTATACATCCAACATATTTGTTGTCATTTTATTTATTTATTCTTGAGAGTGTTTGTATTTTTTATTTTTTTCATTTAGGAGTACTTGTTAAAAGTTGGTAAGTGTGCCAGTGATCCAAATGACTGAGCAAAGGTGCAGACGTTTAACTTAAAGGGTTAGTTTAACTTTAACTAACCCTTGCTTCCATGGTGATGACAGAAAAGAGTACAGTCCCTGATGTTTATCACGATTGGTGTTACCGTAGATGGAAAGGCTGTCTTATCAGTGGAAATGAAAGGCCCTTTTTATTTTCTCGAAGAAGCCACAACGTTTTCGCAAGGAGCCCATTTCTGCCTTTTTCTCTTCCTTTTCTTTCTTCATTTCCGTTCTTTGCTCTTCTGCTAACCTTTGCATCTCTTTCCTTTCTAGATCTTTCATTTTGCGTCTCTCCTTCTCCAGCTTTGTTTTAATCTCCCTATTGCTTTTTTCTGCCTGCTCCAGCTGCTCCCTCTGTTTCTTCTCCATCTTCTCCTGTGCCAGCTTTTCTGCTTTCTTCTGCTTTTCTATGAACTCCTCTTTCATTGCTGCTTTTCCCCTTTCAGCCTTAACCACCTCCTCCATTTTCTTCAGTATCTCACTGTTTGACCTTTCCTCAACGGATGCATCCAGTACTTGCATCTTCCACAGTCCACTCTCTAATCCTTCATTCTCCTTCACTTCCACTTTACTTTCATCTCTGAGAATATTCTTTCCATAATCTACTTTCTCAGCCTATTAGAGCAGGGGAGAATAAATAAATACACATAGATAAACATTGATGGGAACAGCTATCACATATTTGATTCAAGTCAAAATAACTACTATTTAATGAGTTAAACTTTTATGATAAAATATTTTCAGGATTCATTTGGACATGTATATCAAACGTATTATACAAATGCTTGCTTTGTGCACTTTGAAAATACTACCATCAGTAGACTCACCTTAGCTTGTGCAGCAGACTGCAGGCACAGCAGGCTTTTTTGCTGTACGTCGCTTGCTTCACAAGCCAGGGGAAGCATTTCCACAAACAGAGAAGGGGGTTTGGTGGAGGTAAGGCCCAAGTATGTTGCATCTTTACCCAGTGGGAGGGGTGGGGGGCTTGGGGAGACTGGCTGATGGATGGGGGACATGGATGGAACTTTGATATCTGCTGTCTGTGTGGGAGACAAGGAAACTGTTAGTACTGAAATGGAATACCCAACACAGAACACTTTTCTGAAGTAAAGAAAAATGACATGCTGGCGAATAATCTTACCTCCTCAAGCAGTTCATCCAACATCTTCAACTCCTCCAAGATGGTAGGAGACTTAAGCACCTGTGTCTGAGGTGTCTTGGTCTCCTGCAGATCTTCAAGTTTCTTCTTGGAGGAGTTGAGCTCCTGCTCTTTCTGTCTCTGCTCTGCCTCCCACTGCACTCGCTCCTTCTGCATCCACTCTCTCCACCTCTCCTGCCTCTGCATGGCCTTCCCCTCTTCTACCTGCCTCTTCTCTGCCTCCCTTAGCTCTGCCAGCCTTTTTTGAGGCGGCTTCTGTAAGGTATTTTTTAGGTCTATCCACCTTTTAATTATAAACCTCTGTTCAGCATCCTTCTGTGCCTGCATCTTCCGGACCCATCTCTGTTCTGCAAGTATCTGTGGCCCGCTTTTTACGACCAGTTTCCGTTCTTCCTTTGTCTTAACTACATGCTTCTTTCCTGGAAACCCGCTCATGTTCTCTGTTCTGTTATTTGGAAAAGAAAGTGACTGCTGTGTACTTATCTTCCTATGCTAGTCATATACACACCAGCAGATACACAGAAATGACACATTGCTTTGTGACATCATAGAGTTACATTTGGGACAGACTTCTGACTCGTTTGGTGGACATTTCAATCTCCGACGTTTTTCTAACAGGCTATTTCATGTAAAAAAATTATTTAAAAAACACGGTGCATGTGCCTTTAATTAACATAAACCCGTCCTGAACTGCAAAAAAATTCCCTGAAACCATTTTAGACTGGACTTCTGAAAACGTTTATCTTTTATTTTTATTTTTTACTTTTCAGGATGAGTTGGTTATTAATAAACTATTATTCAAAGCAAAAGAACTGAGGCCAACAGACATAACGTTAAATAGTAATTTTCTGGTATTTTGTCGAAGTATTGCCGACATGCATCATTTTCTGGTTTTGTCACCTACTGAAGCTTGACAGAAAGGCTGACGCTAATTAGCAATAATCGGAAACCAAAATTCGCGAAACTTAGGTATAAGGTAGTAACGGAAAACGTCGCTGAATTATAATCAGAAATGTTGTCTGATAAGTACTTCTAATCAATAGAATAACGCAAATTACAACCAGAGATGGCGTTTATAGGCGCTATAGACAGTTTAAAACTGAGAAACCTACCGAAGGATCAAGGATGACTCTGACTTCTTCCTTAAATGCCATGTGTTTAGAATTAAAATTCAACATTGTGCTTGAAAACATATTAACTGTTAATCGAGTAGCCTAATACGAGAATAAGGCTATAGTATACAAATCGATAGTGTTATAAGGACCGTGTTTCATTATCAAACTCAATAAATTAACATAATCTACAGCATATCCAAGTGATTATTTTGGCAGGACGTTTAGGCTAGGCCTAGCATATTTGCTTATTTTTTTAGCACAACTCCTAAGAATCAGTGGCATAAACAACAAGAGCACATGAAAAAGGTAGGCTACTTACAGATTCAGGATAGCATTCTTCTGATCGTTGTAGAAATCTATAATAGTCCTGCACAAACATTCAACTGTACCCAAGCCAGGGGTCGGCAACCCGCGGCTCTAGAGCCGCATGCGGCTCTTTAGCGCCGCCCTAGTGGCTCCCTGGAGCTTTTTCAAAAATATGAAAATGGAAAAAGATGGTGTGAACATATTTTTTGTTTTAATTATTAAAACAGAAATGTTGAAAAAATATTTATTATACACATTTTTACAGCAAAATGTGTATGTGTATAATAAATATTTTATTTCAACATTTCTGTCAACGAAGATTTACGTCATAGCCTGCGACACACGTTTCTTTCAGCTCGGCGTAATGCCAGACAGGTGGCTGTTGCAAACAAACCGGCGGGTGTGTCATGGGCCATTGATCCCAAAGGGAAAAAGAGAAAGATAGCTGAGGAGAACAGAGGATTCAACAGTTTTTGGACCGAATCATTTGCTTTCATTGCCAAGGCGGAAGGATTGCCTGCATGTTTGCTTTGTAATGAGAAGTTGTCAAATAACAAAAAGAGTAACAGACATTTCCAGGGAAGGCATGCTACATTTGCAGCCGAGTACCCAGTTGGGAGTGAGAGAAAAAGTGCGATTGCATGAATGCTCATTATGTATTTGTAGCCTACTTATCATTTTGATAGTAATATAGCTAATATAGACCAATTATCACCCTACGTCACACCACTGTCAAGCATGCTCAACTGCGCATGTCGGCTGCAAAGGACGGACTTCTCCCAGGTATACACTTGGATCAGGTCATCATATATCTCTGGCCACTGGATTTCAGAGCTTGACATTAACTTTTTGAGGCACTTGTCCTTTGAACAAATACATTTACGTTTCATTTGTCCATGCACAAAAGTCACTTGACCCCCGATACCTTAACCCTCGTGCTGTCTTCGGGTCACATGACCCAAAGGTTCATAACGAACCATCGTTGTGTTTACCCAATTTTACCCAATACAAAAACAAATAAAAATAATTTTCTTTTAACCTTCGCAATGTGGGGGGTCTGAGACAGCCCACCGGTTAAAAGAAAATGCTTCACTTTGTTTTTGTATGCGGTAAAGTTGTCGCAATACAACGGTGGGTCACAATGACTGATGGGTCAGAATGACCCGAAGATAACACAAGGGTTAAATATCCTGACCGAGTGATAGGGCAAAACTAGCCTGGCTAACGGAGGTCACTTTCTCAGGCAAATGACGAATGAAACAGGCTCGGTTAAAGAAATCCGAGATGTTGGCTATCTTCAGCAGGCTCGTATCTACAAAAGGTAGTCCTCCCTGACGTTTTTACAGTAGAATGGAGTGAACGGGCAAAACTAGGCTGGCTCGGGCAAAACTAGCCTGGCTAACGAAGGTCGCTTTCTCAGGCAAATGATGAATGAAACAGGCTTGGTTAAAGAAATCCGAGATGCTGGCTATCTTCAGCAGGCTTGTATCTACAAAAGGCAGTCCTCCCTGACGTTTATAGTGGAGAATGGAGTGAAATACAACATTGTGCACACTGCCAGTGAGCGACCCGAGTCTGACTGAGGCTAACAACGTCAAAACAGTGTAACGGGGACGCAGTCTCACTCAGATTGCCAGTTTTACACAAATCACAAAAATAATCGGACCAGCTGGCTAAAAGCAGAATTCCCATATCTCTTTAAAGCTGCCCTGCTTGACTTTTAAGGTGTATAATTGACTGTAAAACTGTAAAATTATTAACTTTGTGACGTGAAGACATAGCTGCCGCATAAGATGCGGTCTACCGGGCGACATTCTCACTCAAATTTCAAGACTTTCGTAACCCAAATCAAAATTCTGATGTGACAGATCAATGGGGAATCGACTTTTCTCTTAAAGGCTGTCCTCGACCTTTTTGGTCTTTTTAACCCTTGTGTTATCTTCGGGTCGTTCTGACCCATCAGTCATTGTGACCCACCGTCGTATTGCGACAACTTTACCGCATACAAAAACAAAGTGAAGCATTTTCTTTTAACCGTTGGGCTGTCTCAGAGCCCCCACATTGCGAAGGTTAAAAGAAAATTATTTTTATTTGTTTTTGTATTGGGTAAAATTGGGTAAACACAACGATGGTTCGTTATGAACCTTTGGGTCATGTGACCCGAAGGCAGCACGAGGGTTAAATCGTACTATTTGTATAATCCGTGTACTTCTCTAACCATTATAAAGGCTATCCTTTCCCGGTTTTCTGCAGCCACATTGCGCGCGCATCCCGAATGTTTACAAACAAATAATTGGTCTATAGACACTTACAGCATGTGTTGCCTTCATTATAAGGCATATATAAGGCTTTTAATTTTTGCGGCTCCAGACAGATTTGTTTTTTGTTTTTTTGGTCCAATATGGCTCTTTCAACATTTTGGGTTGCCGACCCCTGACCCAAGCAATCTGCTATGATGATGTCATCATGGACAGCCCCCCCGCCCATTGTGACATCATCAAGCATAGGCAGGAGGAAGCATAGCTATATATATAATATCTATGGGAGGAAGGAACAGAAATCCTTCACACTGAAACTGGCAATTAATTGTGTTACAATACAATATCATAATTACCAATACTAGGCCTACTACTAATACCAAACAGTTTTTCCTAAATCTCTCAACAGTTAACACAGCGAACCTTTCAACCGGTATGATAACAGCTGATAGCCTGGCTCTGTCCTCCTACGTACTTCCGCTCAATTTTGATTTTGCTTCTGTACTAGGTCTGGGATTTTGGTGTATTAGTCGGTTTTCAGAAAAAAAAAAATTGTAGGTCCAATCAGTGAACAGAGGGAGTGGCTGAGAACGATGACGTTGATATCGTGTGCTCGTTTGAGTTGTAGTTCAGTAATGGCGGCGGAGAAAGATGCGAGCGAAGCTATTCGGTCTGTTGTGGCAACGCTGCCGAATATCCAAAAGTTAAAGCCGGAGCAAGAACTTCTTTGCTAAGTTTTGTTGGTGGCCATGATGTTGTGGCCCTCCTCCCCACGGGGTTCGGGAAAAGTTAGATTTTCCAGCTAAGGCAGCTAGTTCCGTTACAGTAGTGGTGAAGGAGTTGGCTAAGGCAAACGCTAGCGATTGGTTATGGCAGATCAGAGTGGCTCTGGGCAGATCCAATAGTTTTAAACTTAAACAGAGTACCCGCCTTCGAGGAAGTTAACGCTTGTCAATGGAGCGATCCCAGACCCTCTGTACAAATGAAATGTACGAGGGTTTGGTTAGGACCAGGCTAAACAGCTGATAGTAGTCACTATAAATGTTAGACATTGATGGTTATGGCCTCAAAATAGTTGATGTGTGTGTCTGTGCTTTACCCCTTGTGAACTTGGAGAGCCCCACCCTTATTCATTTAAATTAGAAAGCTGAATAAAAAAAAATACAAAGACAAAGAATAACAAACCAACTTCAGCTAGTATTGGGGTGGGACTGAAAGATTATTAAAACAATAAACCACCAGGGGTATCAAATGATGATCATGTCCTGTAGAGCAATCGATGCCATTCAATATAAGAACGATTGGAGTGGAGAGACGACCCTATAGTAATTTCGATCATAGACTGTATATAAATGGACGACGCGTTTCCACTTCCTCCCACTGTTCAAAGATGAAGCCAAAATATCCCGGATATGGGGGCTGCCATCTTGCGGTGGTGATGTAATTTGGAGCCAGAGTCTGCGCAGTAGTGATCGGGTGGTGGAGCCGCGGTATCGAGGTCCCACCCATAAACTCGCCCGACCCAATCGTGAGCACACACTAACACCTTTTTGTATTGTCAAATAACAAATTAAAAATAAACTGATCAGAAACATTAGCACTTGAATAGACATCAGCGTGATAAGAACTAACTAAAATGACAGAAACCATCTTTTGGAAAAAAATATTTGACTTGGACCCTCCATGTTGGACTTATGACCTGCACAGTATATTGCATTTTGAAGAGTAAATGAGCAGCAACGAATGTATGTTGTATGCTTTTTAATCTATGAAATCTTCGATAGTAAGTATGCATCCTTTATATATATACACAGACACATCAGTTGAAAAATGTAAGTACACTTATGAAAACTCTTTCTCCAAATGTTTGGACGTTTGATTAATAAGTTTGAAAGTGATATATTAAAACTATTTTTAGTATTTACTATTTACCCAGAAATGGTACCCTCTATAGTTTTACATAATATAATTAAAGCAGAAAGAATATCATTCAAGTTTATCAATATACAGAAACAATAGGCCTTTGTACATATACTGTACTTTTTCATTTTGCCCATTATAAATTACTTGGCATCTCCATTCTACGGTACTAAGAATACAAATAAAAAACATCATGCTAAGAAAACAAGACACTGTCAAAAGGCAACACAAATTCAGTGTTGTAAAAAAGTACACTACAGTACTTTCACTCCATTCTTGACAATCAGGCCACACGTTTGAATACACATTTTAATATCCCATTGGATATTTTCCCTCTGAATGCAGTAAGGAAATGTCTTTGCATGGCACATTACAAGGTTTACCTGTTCAG
Source organism: Osmerus eperlanus (assembly GCF_963692335.1). NCBI lineage: Eukaryota > Metazoa > Chordata > Actinopteri > Osmeriformes > Osmeridae > Osmerus > Osmerus eperlanus. Next base: position 7,026,492 of record NC_085029.1, on the reverse strand, counting down.
CTGGAATCAGGACTGATTCCAAGTTGACTGTTCACGGTTCACAGTTATGGGAGTACTTTGTATAAGTTGAGAGCAAATGTTTTGTTTAATGTGTTATATTTGCAGTGTGCATGAAAATTAATTACCACTGATCAAAAAAAAATACAATTGCTTTTTAGTTTATGATGGAGAGTGGATCTCAGTTTCAAGTATCTTAGCAATTGATAAAAATTAAATACCCCCACTGCAGCTTTTTGTGAGCCTGTGAGCAATTTCAGAAGGATAGTCACTGAAGAGTGTAATTATTATTATTTATTTATTTTTAATTCACATTTGTTATTCATCTTTTGATTCCTTTTTGTTCAATTTTGTCACAGGGGTTACATAGAACTGTGTTCTATTGTTGTGACTGGCTCCCTTGATAGAGGAACTTCTCTCAGTGGAGTTCCATCTGCATAAAGGTTAGATACATAAACGTTTAAAAGTGTACTGTTAAAGTTAATTGTGCGTTGAAGGCACCTTTTATTCAGATTCTTCTTGGTCTGTTGTTGACCAGGGCAAGCAGAAAACCCACCTGGAGAGGGCGCCAGTTATATAGTATTACTGAATGCTGAAGCAGAAAGGTTTATTGAATTGTCTGAGCAGCTTTAAAATAGCTAAATTAATAATATTTTATCTGCGTTACGTAGGCTACTTGTTTGAGAGTGGTGCTATGAAAGTATTGCATGGGCCTGGTGCAGACTCTCAAGTTCTAACTATATTGAATTCATGTGAAGGTTATTTGAGGTTTAACTTTGTTGATTTTACAAGTGTTGATTAGGATACTACCATTTCTTTTTCCGGTATTATCAACCTAAATGAATACACTGACTAATAAAGTAAATTGTTAAAACTCAAACTTGGAACATTTCATTTTTTACTGTGGCACAGCAGATTAACCCATTAATGAGTAGCGTCACAAATATGTGACTGTTTGAATGTGGGTCCCACAGCGTAACATCACAAGTGATTCGAATATTCCAATAGAATATTTTCTGATAGACAAAAACTATGCAACAAATGCTTTAGTATGGTTTTAAAATGTACTAATTAGAAGGCTAACAAGTAACACTAGCATATTAGTAGCATTGCTACGAGTGTAATGCTAGGTAACTTTGCCCGGCACGTGCCCCAGTAAAAAGGGTCTAGTGATGCCTGGACTCCTGGAACCCTGGTGTCAAGGGTTTCAAGTGTGAATGCACAGCAATTTGACTACACAGAAGACAATACACTTAAATGCAAAACATATCAGAATCAGAATGGGTTTATGACTGATGATGAAGATTTAAGCAATTTATTACAAAACCTTGTTGGATGATGACCCTACAAATACACAGTATGAATAGAAGCGCAAAATAAGCAGGAGGCTTATTTTTTCAGAAATGTCAACATGCATAGTGATTGATTATAATTGTACCTCCCACCATACACAAGATCATTGTATCATGATAATACAATAACACCCAATCAACATTACCACCTGAATCACATTCCATCTCAGTCCTTTTTTCTCTTGCACGCCACAAGGAAAACCAAGACTATCATGAGACTGATGGGAGCGAGGGTCAGAACAAGTACAACTCCTTTTGGTTCCTCCAGGGTAAGCTCTTCCTCGGTATAACAATCATGGAAGTACTGGGTGTGGGTCTTGAAGAACAATTCTTGGATTCCATTGTTTGGGTAACGGCAGCCAACATAAGAAGCCATCGCCTCCAAACATACACTCAAGTCGTTGTATGGTCTGGGAATCAATCAAAGAAGACATTGGGAATTGTGGATATTCAGGAGTGGTTGATTTCAGGGTGAATCATTTCATTATTTATTCAATGTTTTTATTTTATGTTTTACAGTTAGTCATTTATTTTACAGTCACCTATAACAAGGTGAGATGAGATAGGTTGTCATACCACTTTATTTTTTTTCATTAGATTAAAGGTTATGTGAATCCTCTATGTAACATATTTATGACTGATTACTTAAATCAGTCAACCTTTGGTCCACCTTACTTAGTTCAATGAACTATCCAAAGGTGTTGTTTCTGTCAACAGGATGTGGTCTAACCACTGTAAGGGTCAAAACGTGTTGATATAATGTAAAAACCAACTGTACTAAAGGCAAGAAGTGAATTAGTTTCATTTTTCTAGCTGGATTAAACGTACAGTAGCTGTCAGATATACATGATCCTAATAGGATTAATAAGGAATTCGGGTAACAAGTTAAAAATAGATAACTCAGTTTCAGATACATTTGTAGATTGGTTCCTTTGGTGGCATATGCACGGAGGTGGCAGTAAAATGGATGACAGAAAACATTACTGATATGACAGTCTGCTGTCATATTATGAGTCATACAACACTGGGTGTGGAGGATAAGCACGCATAGAAACAGTGTTGTTGTAAATTTCAACCGTCTCTATGCAGCTTCACACAATTAATCAAACGGACCTAAGGTCACGAAAAATATAAAATGCTGACCTGACAGACGCGACACACAAAAGCGGCAGTAAAATCTTCCCTAAGAAGAAATTCGATTTCCAGTCTCAAGCATTGAGTGCAAATACAAGTGCTCACCTGATAACCTTTCCCCAGTCACACCACGTTTCTTTGTCCATGGTCATCATAATCTCGTCAAATGGCCAAGAACAATACTCATCAGCCACTTTCTCCAAGAGTGTCTCGTTGCACTGGGAAAAGTCATGGTGCTCCTGCTCAACCTGAAAGCTCTCTGAAAGTAAAAGTTGCTCACCACACATCCGTATATCTAGTCTGCCTAATACAACACACACTAGACAGAGACTATAATCTATTTTCTAAACTAGAACAAGCTATCAAAAAAACTAATTATTAACTGTTATACACTGTCAATTACCCATAATCTCATTATTGTTGTGCCAATATGTTACTTTAAGTCTTAAGTAACAATAGAAAACAACAAAATAGGTCTTACCATCTTCTTCTGTTATAACATTTGCTGATATATTGGTTGGCAGTTCCATTTCACCTAGAAGTTTAAATAGATTTAGTTAGTATTAGTAGTGTTAGAAAAAGTTTGTGAAAATCCTAATCTCTGATTTCTATCTTCCAGAGCATTTCTGTAACATTTCCACAGTGAGCAATCAATACATGAACATATCCCCCTTAAAAGGGGAACCTTCAACGCTCCGGAAATTCAAAAACAAAATTACATTTTCAAAAAAGAACAGCAAATAAACGTATACACATACCTAGAACCAGAGCTGGGAAAAGTAGGAAGAGGATCATTTTGAAGAAAGTCTTTGGTGCTAGAATAAACTAAAAGTGGCCAGTTATGAATGCTTGTTATAGGTGTCAGTAGGTCTCCTTATGCACTGAGAGGGAAGTGCATTGAGCAAGCGCAACCCAGCTTTTCCTGTCACTGTTGAAAGACAAATCCCAATATGTGTGTGTGCGTGTTTGTGTGTGTGGTGGTGTGTGTGTGTGTGGGGGGGGATACAGAATGTTATTCAATGTACAGAAAATCATCATAAAAAATGACCATTTGGGAGGTGATCATACACACATTTGACTGGGATTCAAAACACACAAAGAAGAAGTAAATGAATGAGGGTTTTAATGCTATATATATTTTAACTAACCAATTACCTATACAGAACAGTATGCTGGCAATGAAAACACAGTGTTATGGTAGCTCCTCTCATCGTACTTTGAATAAGTATATACAACACAAGTGCCATAGGGAGAGATTCATGAGGACCAGTTCAATAACATTATACAGATGCAGGAAAAGTACAAAATGTTGTTTAAATGTTAAAATAATGCACAAATACTCAAATCACATAAATATTGAATATTGTAAACCTACTGTATACGGTCAATGCCTGTGACTGAGTGTTTCTGAGTGCCGGTGTTTTGGGCCCATTAAGAGGTCCACGCTGCAAGAGGAAGTTTCCTGCCTTCGGCTCTTGAGGTATTTCCCTTCCAATTGTCCTAATGACAACATGCCACACTCTGTAAACAGAAAGCTAGACTAACTTGAAAGACTGGCAATATTTTATAAGCTAATTCCTCAGCAGTCAATTATACAGATACAATTGTTGTAGGTTTATGGGATTGTACTCCCGCGGTCTAGATTAGTAGTCAAAGCCCCTAATAATAAACATTACACGATAGAGTAAAAACAAGACTGACTGTGAGTATTTGCATCCTCACATTTATACTATTTATATTTTATACACATGTATACATTTATACACACTCCTCACTACTTGGAACCCTTTAACGCATTTATAAGATCATAAATATATATATTTATATAAATACAGTATATAAAGTGTATGCCTTCTGATGGATATTCATTTGTTCATGTTTAGAAAAAAAAAAAAAGTTAAAGCAAGTCCACGCTTCCTATTCCCCATAGCCCTAAATGCTCAGGATGTCAGGGCCTTTCAGTAGAGACTATCTACACATCTGTCTGGGGAGGCAGGAAACTCAGCACTGCTTTGGTATCCAGGGACTGCTGGTAAATGTTTTAAGACATTGTGCTCTGAATTGACTTGCATGGCCACCGAATGTCATATTCTTATTCTGTGTTCTGAAATGAATTCTTATGTAAGTATTTAATGTGTTATATTGTTTCACAGAGGGGGTTAAAGTGTCTTAACATTTCTCCAAGGGACGTAGAAAGGTCAAAAGGTTCTCTCGCCATGAACTCTTACCATGCAACACCAATAACCCAAGTTCACAGACACTCCCATTTACCACATGCACAGTTGTGACTATTTTTTGTACCTAGGCTTTACCCAACCAACTATTAATGTAAATCAAAGAATGATCATGTTGTCAGATTGCCACTGAAGACAATTCCTAACCAACAATATCAGTACCCCTGATTGGGATCATACTTGATTGATCATTTATTAATTAGAATGCCAGCAAAGCTCAATAACTTATATATGGTAAGTAACATCAAGCCAGTTTATAACAGTCAAAAAGAAAACTTGAACTCCACTAACATTCAGGAGCCTCTAAAGAAACAGCAACATCTAGTGTTGGGGTAGTAACAGTGACTGAGGACGTCAAAGGGCAGACATGATATCCTTTTACCATTCAAACGTTCTAAATAAAATTGCACATAAAACAGAATATGTAAAATATAGCTGTTTATCACTATTAACAACATACATTACATACATTTGTTGTGAAATGCATTAACAAGAGCAAAGCCTTTCAAATGAGCAATGCTGCAAAGGGCTTCACAAATGCCCTTAGATGTCAACAATTGACTTCCAATCTAAATCCTCAATGAAGATTAAAAGTATCAACTCTTCCAGAGATGGTTCATAAGGGACAAGATGTCATCCATGTGAACGAGACCATGAATACAATTCTGGGGTCATCACCGTAAAGATATCCGTTCATAATGTTTAGCTTAAAAAGGCAGAAGGAAAAAGATGAAGAACAAAATGTCAACGTAAATAGGGTTCATAATCTTTATAAATGTACATGAATTCAAATTCTTATATCATTGATTAGCATTTATAACCACTGATTACAAAAACAAACTGAAAAGTATTGTTGCTCAAGGTATTTTTGTCTTAAACTTCTTGAATAGCATGAAAATTCTATTTTGATGTAAAGTAACTATGCTTTAAGATATAGAGTAGACATAGAAGTGGCATCTACTCTATGTGAAGACAAAGACCTCCTTGGCTAATATTTACCCCAAATCACACCACAAATGATAAAAGCTTAAAATAAATTATTTAACATAAACAACAAAAATTGGTCCTTGAGACACCAGAAGGCCCGGAGATTCAATCTGAACACGGATGATCCCTGAGAAGATGTCCATCCTTCAGTAGGAGAAAAAAATCATTTTATGCAAAGTAAAAAGCCTGCGTGGGTGGTGTGCATAACAGTGTGGGACCCACGAGAATACCGTGTGACAGTAAAAGGGGAAATAGCCTATTTCTTAATATTAGAACTAACATAGAAATTTAGCTAAACAAAAGAACTGCGATCACAACTGAGATTTCAACGTGTGAACAATCTCGAGAAGACATTGGGAAGAAGGTAAGACTTTAGACAAATCTTTTCACCATCAGCCACTCGAAAAAACTAATTCATAGGACCTCTAGCCATGACTTAAATATACATTTTGTTGAGAGATAAAAAAATAAAAAAATATATATATATATATATATATATATTGTTAGACAAATATAAATGACCCAAAACGATGTTCGTAATGCTATTTATTGTTCCCGGTAAGCAAATTCATCATACTTAAAACATTGTGTTCGATCAATATACCAGCCAATTTTTGTTGTTGTTGTAAGATAATCTTTTTGAGTTATGATAACAGCTGTCATTTTGGGTCATTTATATTTGTAGCTGTAAGAACACACAATCTCACACAAAGTCAATTTAAGATGACTGTATTGTCATCTTAAATTAAGGCTTATAAGCCTTAATTTAAGATGACAATACAGTCATATAGCCTACTCACGTGCTCAGGTGATCGAAGGCCAACAGGTTGCTTTTAATTGTTTATAAACCTCCCTTCTTTATCTTCAACTAGTTTTAAATACAAAGAAAACGAAATTCATGATGTTCACAAGGGCTCGCTCACAGCGCCTGGACCATGTTCATATTTTGACCTTAAAGGTAGCAGCCATAGAAAAGGTCTCATTCTAAAAATATCTTTTAGTTATGGTTTTATAAAATCTTATGAAGTGCATTTTGAAAAGCTTACAATGTAACTTAAACTAAAACACGTTTTTTTCTTTGGCAACAAACAATACTTTTCTTTTGAGCCTTGAAAGAAACTTGTTCAAGCTACTTTCTTGTCTGTAACTGATTATGGTGACATAATGTGTATGCATGCTGCCTTCTCTCTGCTAAAGAAGCTAGACAGTGTTTACCATGCTTCTCTGCACTTCATCACTAATGCCAAATGGCTTACTCACCTCTCTGTGCTATATCAAATAGAAGGATGGACCTCTCTGGAAACGCCCACGGAGGAAATCATGTACATCTTTATCTATACGGCCATCCTAGGGAAGCTTCCCCTTTGTAGACTACTTTGTTTTGCCTCTAGTAGTTACCATGCCCAGTCCACTAGAGGGTTACTTCTAAAACCTCTGAACTCAAGACAGCTTTCTCTCATTGTGCACCTCTGGCATGGAATGGACCTCACGCACTTAGATACTTTGGTCTTGCTTGGTGAATTAAAATCTTTGTTACGAACTCCTTGCAGGAATAGTGTTGCTGTTTTCTGTAGACCTTCCACTGGAAACTACTGGTTCTGTGGAATGTTGTGTTCTGATTGTTGTGCACTTTTATTACCACGTAGATTACTCTAGGTTTATTTGTGTTTTATGTGATGTATTGACATTATTGTTGCTGTTGTCTTGACCAGGTCTCCCTTGTAAAATAGATTTCGCATCTCAATGGGACTTCCTGGTTAAATAAAGCCCCTGAGGTATAAGATGACACAGCTCCAAAGATCTTGACAATGAATTGAACCTATGTCTTGCGCTTACCTAGTTTCTATTAGGTCATTCGTAAGCAGAGCATGACATCAATTGTACTGAATTATAGTAAGTGTGGAAACATTTACAACATGCAGTACCATCTGAAAGACTCAATAAGTAAATAACCACTTGACAAATGCCATTTAAATGGTTTTCTAAATGCTTATCAACAATTTTTAAATAGTTAAGGAAGACCTATTATTTCTGGTTTAACACCAACGAATACAGCAATATATGATTACTTTAAAACATTTCCTGTATATAATTGGTATTCTTTCCCCTTTCGTAGTCATTATATGCTCATGATTTAGGACTGCAAGGCTTCATCAATATGTGTCTGTACTGTATGTATCAGGTTTCCACACTGGATTGCTGCTGTAGCAATATAGCATATAAAGATTCTAAAATGTATAAGATTGGCAGTTTATTCACAGAACTAACTTGTCAAAAGAATGGTCAAACCATATCAGACCCAGACAACACAGATGGGACAGATGTGTGAACACACTCAAACTGGTTGGTTTCCCAAGGGTTTCAAACAGTTCTAGTACATATTCTCATGCCTCAGCTATTAGGTTTTCTGTGGTTAGACAGTTTCTTATTTTGAAAGCTAAACATGCCACTGCCTATAATGAGGGCAGGTTTCGGTCTTGCTCAGTGCAGAGTTGAATTTGGGGAAGCTTATGTTGCATTATTGGATGAACCTGTCTGCCCTATTGTGTTGCAAGGTGTAAATGTGTTCCAGACCAACCTAATCAAATGTATTGATCAACTTCTAGATTTGAAAGGTACGTCTATTATTTTACTTCAGTCAAGACACTTACATGTGAGCATTTATTGATAACCATAGACATGGAAATAGATGTGACTTTGGCAGAGTGGATGAAAGTTAGGGGAAGCACTCCCTGCCTCGAGCATTAGAGGGCAACATACATAGAATGAGGCAGGAAGCAAATAGAGAAATAATCCCCCCTGATGGACAGTACACAGCCAACATGGGGGAGATGGGGATGGTGGAGGGTAGCAGCAGCTACTGCGTATCCGTGCGGCCTTATAATGCCGCCAGACGTGGGCCAATGGGCTTGAAGCAGGCTAACACAGGTGCAGTTAATGAGTGTAATGAAGTGCGCTGCCCGAGTGCCATGCCTGAACTAGGCTTTGCTCATTCCAATGACTTTGTGCCAGGGTCAGCTCCCTGGGAGGACCCCCCCAAAATGGAATGCTCTGCCCCCCCCACTCCCCCCTCTCCATTATTTTTGCTATATGTTTCTATAAGAAAGCTATGTACAAAATGCTCCCTGGTGGAAACCAAATGTCCCCCCATCCAATTTATTCTGGAGCCAAGCCTGCTTTTTCCCGGGATGGAACCAAACAAAAACATACTCACACCCATGAACTTCGTCACATTTAGCTGATTATCATAACCTGCATCAGCACAATTTGACCAAATTGCTACCCTTAAGTTGCTATTAGGGACATAAAAAGGTCAAAAGGGCGCAAACTCTTGATCATACCAGGTAACACCCAAGTAACCCAAATGTGCATGGTGGGAAACAAGAGAGACACGCCTCCAAAAAGCTCATGTTTACTACAACTTGCACCACAAGTACTGCACCAAGGGTGAATGACCCAAGAATGAACCCAGAACTTAAATAAATGAATTAATAAAATCTTAACATGTCAAATAAAAAATCATATTTAGTACATTTTAGTACATTTTCTTCCCAAAGTATTTAAATTCAACAATAACAGTACTTAAGAGTGTGCTTCCTGTATATTAAATCAATTAGTAGTTCATGTGCAAAGCTCCCACTATCTATCTATTTTTCTAAGTGGCGTGTATTCTGATTTACCAGAAATGGTTTTGAGAAAACATATCAAACAGAGACTCAGAGGCTTGTGGTACAAAGGAAAAACATCTACAGGACATGAGATCAGCAGTGATCAACTTGTATGATAGGTTGGAGGTGGTTTAAGAGGCAAATGTAACACAGAGGCATTTTCTGTCCTCCACAATAACAGCAACAGAAGAGGTGAAACTTGTCACTCTAACAAGCAGGTAAGATGCTCCAGAAAATTATGTTAATCCTGCTTCACGGAAGAAAAAAAACATTAAACTAGTGGAACAGGTAGTCATTGGTCTTCAAAATAGTGTGCATGCAGAACATGGCAAAAAAAAAATCTGAAGGAATTCAATTTCCAAAATAATTGATCTTTTTTTTAATAATAATTTTTTAAGAAATATACATTTAAAACCATTCTTCAGGATGTTTAAATGTGAAAATGCATTTGTAATCACCATATTTTATTGTGTGCATGCACATCGGATCTTGGAAAGGACTATATGCTGGTTAACCCCATTTGTATTTTATACTCTATATAGGTTTTTTCTACATGTATTCTACCTTCCTAAAATATTTGGATTTCTTTTTTATTAATTGCATAATTTGTCATAATTACACACTGTGTAATCAGACCAGATCCCTCCTGAATCTGGTCTGATTACACAGTGTGTAATTATGACAAATTATGCAATTAATAAAAAAGAAATCCAAATATTTTCAGGGACATTTTTAAGAAAAAGGGTAGTCAGGGAACAGGCAGAGTTCTGTATCCAGGCAGACAGGGTAATACAGACAATCCAAATCGTAATCCAAGTCAAGGTCAAGGTAAACTTTATTATCCACAAGTAGGAAATTAATGTACAGGCAAAAGCTCGTAATAGCTGGCTAACAGGGAAAAGTAGAGTATCCTATAATCGTAGTCAGAAAGGCAGGCAGGCAAAGGGTCAAAAACACAGAACAGACAAGACTATTGGGGATCAAGGCTCAGACTGAAACTTAGAAAGAGTAAGACTTTGCAACAAAACTAAGGAATAGGGGATTAAATATCAACCAAAAAGGGCAAAGAAGCACAGGTGAAACCAATAAACCAACGATTATATCAAAACCTCATAGCAGGCTGCTTCGTGCATTTTTTTGAAGTTGGACTCTTTTTTTCTTTCTTAAAGAACACAAATGTTATAATATTACCAGAGTTTGACTTGTACCTACAAGTTCATTTAGCTTTGTGGCTGACATCCAAGCACTCTCATAAACTTTGTGACTAATAAAGGTATTTGAGGCTTGGTCTTTTCAGTAACAGTTTTTTTTACTTACATATAGGCCTACCTGTATTTTAGAATATATAAATATGAAGAATAAAAGTTAGGATATATAGACTATTATTTTCATTTAATTCAGAAAATGCTAACAATAATATATCTAGTGATATAGCCCCAATGTAATTTTCTTATGTTATTTAAAGTTTTAATTTACAATAAAAGCACTGACTCAAATTTTATTTGGCAACACAGCATGCCTTGCACATTGGTCTTGGTGCAATACCACCGTCCAAAATGTGTTAACAGCGGTAGATTGTGATCATTTGCAGAAACATGATTCCCCCCACCCACCCAAAGAACAAGTAAACAAAATACATCAAATAAAAATCTAATCAAATCAAATGTAAATATACAACAGTTAAACAAAGATCTATAGCCTACATTTTCTAAATGTAGCATCAGTTGCTCTCTGTTTCTTCTTACCTTTCTGATTAATCCTCCATGCCATTTTGCGGTAGCCTAAGTCAAAGTTATACCTATACAGTAATTAACCATAAATAAAACCGTAAAAGCACAAAGTAATGATGCCTATTCAAAAGCAAGGAACTCAATGTCATCGATATAGAACGAGTATGAGAGATAAGATGAACAAGTAGTGGAGGCAGGAACTGATAAAGACTCTTGACACGCGACGCTGAGCGATTTCTAGAGCTGTAGTCATCCCACGACTTCCCTCTTACCAACGGCCTGCTGTAGTGGCACGCAACTTGGTTGGTTATGACTGAAATATTAAACCTGCTTACTCAAACCACTCCAAACTAATGGAGTATTCATGAAAATGTTTCCGCATTGACATGTTGAGATTTCCTTTTTTTCCTGTCTGGTAATTAAGTGGTAAATAGCCTACATGGTAAATGTTAAAATTGTATTAAGCTATAGAACTTACATTACAATGTAATCTTATGCCAAAAATATATATAAATCACTGGTATTTTTTGTAAAATGTAGTCTTGTCATGTAATCTTGAATGGGATGTACAGCATTCAGTATTATAGTAATGTAATTTACTAACGTGTCATTTTTCAACAGGTATGACTGCCACAGATGACTATGACTATGTCACCGACTTTGATTTGTACACCTCTGATTATAACGTCACCTCCACTTATAATGATCTGAAGGAGCTGTGTGAGGCCAGGGACCAGCAACTCACCATCAAAGTGTTCCAGTCATGTGTGTCCATTCTGGTGTTTCTTGTGGGTATAGTGGGGAACTCCTTGGTGATTGCCACCTTTGCATTCTACCGTCGCCTGCGATTACGCTCCATGACAGATGTCTTCCTCTTCAACCTAGCCCTGGCGGACCTCCTCCTCCTGTTCACTTTACCTCTCCAGGCTGGGGACACTCTGCAGGGATGGGTGTTTGGCGTTGCCTTCTGCAAGGCTACTCAGGCTATCTATGCTATCAATACTTACAGTGGCCTACTACTTCTAGCCTGCATCAGCATTGACCGTTACCTGGTGGTAGGACGGGCCCAGGAGGCGCTAAGGCTACGTAAGCGCATGCTAATGATTGGGAAGCTAGCCTCTCTGGCTGTGTGGCTGGCTGCCATAGTCCTGAGCCTGCCTGAGATCATTTTTTCACAGGTGCAGGAAGGGTTGGAGGGGGAGGCACACTGCGGGCTGAAGATATGGAAAGAGCTGCAGAGCTGGAAGGTTAAAACGGCCATTCAAGGAGCTCAAATAGCCGGCTTCTGCCTGCCCTTCCTAATTATGGTGGTGTGCTACTCCCTGATAGGCTGGATCCTGTGTGAGGGGCGTGCAGAGGGGCGAATGCGAGGTTGGCAGCGCCAGCGTACCCTAAAACTTATGATGGCACTTGTGATAGTCTTTCTACTGTTCCAGCTGCCCTATACAGTGATACTCTCCCTGAAGATGGCAGGGCCTTCTTCAACCTGTGAACAAAATGATAGCACCCTGTTGTGGGAATACATCACACGTACCCTGGCATATACCCGCTGCTGCCTTAATCCGATTCTCTATGCGTTGGTTGGGGTACGCTTCAGGAATGACGTGCGAAAGCTCTTCCATGATGCAAACTGCCTATGTGGGGCGGGGTTGAGTCCCCATCCTGATACTTGTAGCTCTTTGTCCCCCACCTCCACGGGTGTCACTATGCTCTCTGCTTTCTCTCCGGTGTCTCCTCGCAGCTGCCCGATTTACAATCAGGCACCTGTCTGCTTCAGCCCAAGCCTTTCTTGTCACCAAAACCTTCCCATCAAATGATTGTTTCAATCCCAAACTGAATCCTTCTCAGCAACTCCTCAATAATTGTATGGAATGCCATATCATTCTCAGAGTAGTAATTTGAAATTTGGAGTTTATTTATTTAAAGTGATCCTCATTGGTCTATTGAAAATCTGGGTAACGTTGGAAAATGTACGCTTGTGTTAGGTGGTACAGTACAGTACACAGTTTAACAGTTAAAAAAACCATTTTAATACTGTGTTATTAATTGAATAAACTGTGTTGATAATGATTGTGCATTGTTTGTTATCTGAATTTATGATTCTTTTTAATTATGAATTAAACTAAATAGCCTAATTTGGCTGTTTGTTTTTGTAGCTTGTAGGCCTAATACTTGCTGGATAATGCATAGTTGTGTTTTCTGCTTTCTGCATTTTAAAAGTTTAAATGCACAATGTTTTCTGTATCTGTAGCTTAAAATGGAAATAAAATAAAAGTGACAACCTTTATTATATGCTTTGTTTACAATTTACTTATTTGTCATTTAAAGGGACTATGCACATTATACAAAACTTTTTGATCTATTTCACATGATCAACACAATTTCCATTCAAGTAAAAAACTAATGAAATATGAATTCTATAAAAAAGCGACACTATAAAAACGTTATATAAACACACACACACACACACAAAACATGTTTGCACCCTCTACTGTACAATAATGCATATTGCATGCCACTACAGAATATGACTTCCCCATTGCAATATATTCAGTGCTGTGTCCATGATGCCAATTTACATTTTGTTTCTGGATTTAACAATTTTTCAGACTTCCCTGGCATTTTTTGTATTTTGAACTTACAGCAACTTTTGAAAAGTGACTCAGTCGGTAAAAATCATGCATTTCCCCTCTAAATTACACAAAAACGTTTTTCTCTGTTGCACACTCAGTCACAACAACTCTGGCTGGCTGTAAAAGTGCATTTTGAGGGACTAGTGAGAGTAGTGACTACTAGTAATGGGATTCAATAGTCAATTCCCCAAAAACATCAGACAACCGCATCCAAAGGAAGAAATAGTTGATGAATCTAAACCAGCCAAGTTCAGCATTTGTCAGGTCTGACAACACTGCATCTTTTTTTGTAATTATGAACAGTTTTCTGCAAATAAATGCTCTAAACTGTCAGTATGCGTAGCCACGGGAATGTTAAGAAATCACTCTGTCACTCCTGAGTCATATTAAAACTTCGTTCAGAATGATCAAACTGTTCATGTACAAGTACACAAGTACACAGAAGTACACATCAATAGTAGTGATGTCTCAGTTCAATAGGCAGGTAGGTGCAGGCAGCAGCAGCAATCGCTGTTGTCTGACTGCAGCAGCAGTAGAATGTGTTCAAAAACATATCCTTAAAACATGTATAGCATTAGCAATCTTAGGCCTTCAGTAACTTTACTACATGCTAGCACTCATTACATCACTGGGTATTCTACATAATGACGCAGTTTTATGTAATGCGTCATTACATCCTCATGCATTACCATCGTCTGGCAACTCCCCCTCAAAAAAAATGTGTTGGCAACACTGACTGTATCTTTAGTTAAATACCAGGACCAGTAGATGACGCCCTCACACACTGAATCCCCACACGTCTCGTCTCGAGTAAGGTGCACAAGCTATTAATGGCATTTTACACTGGATATGTTAACTTAGTTTGGCTATTTAGCCAGGAAGTAAATTAAGTAAACCTTTAAATTCAGTAAATTCACAAAAGAAATCACAAAAGTATACCACTATAATTATCCAATTATATACATTCTAAACCAGTCTGTCAACTTCTAAACATGCTTACATTTGCAATAGTAGCGAAACTTTATGCTGCATCTTTACCTAGCACCAAACCTAAGCCCTATAGCCTACTTAACATAGATTCCTATAGATTCTGGTATGGAGTGCTATGTTACACAGCTTCCTTTTATCTAATTTCGATTCTCTACTGACCAGGTGTGGTCAGACCTACGGGTCTAACATAACACTCATAATTTATTCAAAACCTGCTTCCCGATAATATGCCTTTCAGTAACACACCACTCACTTGTTCACTGTAGTCCAAGGTAGTTATCTTATTAGCTAGCCTTCGGCCAGCTCTGAGCAATGCTTAGTTATGTCAGACCTGTACCACTTATGACTCTGATTACGTGCTTGATCATGTTTTTGCAGCATGTGGTGTGCAGCATTAGTTCACAGTTACAAGTTTGTTTTGTACAGACGTGAGGCATTATAAGATTTTCAGTGATGTAATAAGCTGTTTTGGATAAGGCTTTGGTCTTGTTCAAAAACTATTCGAAGGTTGTTTTCTTCCTCAGGTAAGGTAGGTATCAACATAACCCCAATGTAGCCAAATTTAATATTAGTTAATGTGTACAAAAACACAAGGTCATACATTAGTTTTAATAGGATACTCAGAAGCAAGGACTGTAACATTTTGGTAACTTTTTATATGTACTGCTAGTGCCCAAATTGGTGTGAAAAGGGGATTTGGTAAATATATGAATTGTACTGTCCTCTGCACCACACACTACTTTTGAGAGCTTTAATGAAGGCACTAGGACCAGGAAGCCACCTCTCTCAGGTCTCCCTTTCTCTCTTGCTAGGAGAACTGCATGCTGCTGCTGTCCTGGATAGCTAGAGTAGTTGGTGGTGAACCTCTACCTCCTTTTGCCTTCACTCCAATCCTTTACTTTTGATATGGCTGCCAACAAACCTACCAACCTCAACATCACACATGGAGCCCAGTTTGAAGACTCTACAGACTACCTGCAAGCGCTCCTAATTTTCATTATCAGCAACATCTGCCTATTTGGAAAAGAACTGCACTTGGCATGTTAGTGTTTGCTCTTTTGTGCAAGAGAGACACTGAAGCTTTTTATCGTTTTCTGGATTTTTTTTAAATTTCTGCATTGTGGTGGCTTCGTTACTTGCTGCGGTTAAAGTGTCAAAATCAAACTTTACTTTCTCTTTTCCTCCCTTTCTGTTTATAGTTCACCTTTCTCTCTCTGTCTGTCTTTCTCCTACTCTCTGTCAGGGATTCCTCTTTTGACCTATGCTAGAAAAAAGGGTAAATGACCAAAAGGAGTACATACTAACACCTGTCATTCTGCCTTCTATCAGCCTGGGCACATGGAAACACTTAAGGTCAATGCCACAACGAGCTTCGTCGCACAGCTACAACTAATAGATGGATCTGTATCATCTTGCCAACCTATGAACTGGATTTTAATGCAGTCCTGTGCTGTGAAGCTGAGCTGGACCTAGTCTGTGGGAGTCCTTTCTGTGTCTGCGGAGAGGTAGCTGTGGAGTGTCTGGACCGGTAAGCTAGGGTTAGAGACAATCATGGGTAATGCCGCTGGGAGTATGGACATGCAGTTGGGGAAAGAGGGAAAGACAGTGTCGGCCCCCCCAGTGATGGTGGCCCCCCAGAAGCAGCCAGCAAGTCCCAAGCTCCCCATACCAGCTGAGGAGGAGTTAGAGGAGCGCTTCAATGCAGTGTTGGTGAGTGTATACTGTCCACGTCTGTATGCGGGATACATAGACATGTATCCCTTATATCTTTACACCCACACAGATGAAAAAGACACACGATCCGTCAAGCTTACCGGCAGTCATTCATACACGTACAGCACACACACACACACACACAAACCCATGCACATTCACACCTAAAACACTGACGTACATACAGTACAAGTACTCTCACACAGACGTGACTAGAGCAAGTGAGGAGATTGATGCAATTTTACACACACAACAAACAAAACAATACAAAGAAACAAAGAATGTTAAATATGTTGAAAATGTGCCCATCACCAGGCCAGGCTTATCTTTGAGCAGGGTACATAATGTGACTGAGTGACACAGAAGTACTCTTTTATTCTCTGGATTACTGAGGCATTAGTTTCATTGTATGGTCACTTGGAAAAGGATAAAAAACACGGTATATACTATGTGATTAAAGGCCCACTGTGGTAAACTACCATCACACCTCATCAACATTAATTGTTTTATTTTTGCAAGTACAGGTCATGGTTCATGGTTTTTACATCAGTCTAGCCTAAATCCAATATTGTTATCTTCTAAATAAATAATCATATAACTCCTGTTTAGCACAAATTGCATATCACTTTAAATCCAATACTCATACATTGAAAAGAGTGAATGACTGTGGCAAATGATGCATGATTCTTGATTCATTGCTAAATGTTATCTCTAAACTCCTAATAACTTATATCTTCACCAAGGCCTGTTGTCTCTAATCAGTTCAGCCATCCCCTTCAATCCCTGCTACTAATATGTCCTGCTCTGCTTTGTTGCCTTGTGAAGCATCCGTAGGTCTCTTGATAGGCACTATATAAATCAATAAGTTATTATTATATTGAATGTATTGAATATATTGAATGTTATTGGACATATGGAATGTAATGAATATAGGCCAAAATTAAGTTAATTCTCTCTTCCTTGTGTTCTTTCTAACTTTCCCTGCCACTGAATTGCAATTTAACAATCGGTCAAAGACATATTTGGCATACCTTAACTAATTATAACTGGATATACAAGTATACTCCTTGCCTTCTGCCTGGTAATAACATCCCAACTGGCACTGGTCGGTAATAGGCATGTCATTAGAAGTAGCGACTACAAAACTCATGCTTTGTGTTGACAGAGATAATCAATTGAGCAACATATCTTGTTGATCTTGACTTGTTTCACTACCGTTGAAGTTACTTTCTATATCATTAACTACATTCTGTAATCTCTGAGATATCGCTTGTGTCTCTCATGTGCGCACAGCCAAGATGGTCCCAACATCTGACAAGAACAGTAATAGCATGCATGTTCTGGTTTTACAACCAAAAATTGATTTGTATCACAAATTGTTTTAGTTGAAGAACATTTTTAATTTATGTTTATGTTTTTTTCAATTTGGAATGGTGTACATTTACGTACATTTAACATGGAAATAGGCCAGTCCTTTTAGCCTGGTCCTAACCAGACCCTAGTACATTTCATTTGTACAGAGGGTCTGGGATCTAAAACTATTGGATCTGCCCAGAGCCACTCTGATCTGCCATAATCAATCGCTAGCGTTCACCTTAGCCAACTGCTTCACCACTACTGTAATGGAGCCGTAGCTGGAAAATGTTTCCCGAACCCCGTGGGGAGGAGGGCCACAACTTCATGGCCACCAACAAAACTTAGCAAAGATTTTTCTTGCTCCGGCTTTAACTTTTGGATATTCGGCAGCGTTGTCACAACGGACCAAATGAATGGCTTTGCTTGCATCTTCCTCCGCTGTCATTACTGAACTACAACTCAAACTAGCACACATCATCGTCCTCAGCCACTCCCTCTGTTCGCTGATATTTGAGAAAACCGACTTATGTGCCGAATTCCCATACCTAGTACAGAAGCAAAATCAAAATTGAGCGGAAGTACGTAGGATGGCAGAGCCAGGCTACAGTCCTTTAGCCTAGAGACTCAACAATTGGGGGACTGTTCTGCAGATTTTCAATCATCACTTTTTCCTCACCTGTTATTAGTTATTTGATTTATAATTTGCATGTATTTGCATAGGTTTACCTTCTGGAGCTAAGGGGAGGAGACTTTACATATTAGAGACATACTCTAAAACACTTTGCATGTAACCTTGTTTTGTTCAGCCTTTACTTTGCAAAAGTATGTTTCACATTGTTTAAGATCTTCTATCAATTTCCACTTTTAGTGAAACACAACAACTTTCATGAACAACCAGTTTCACAATAATTTTACGTTATTTTGGTAGGACCTGATTTGTCCCAATTCTCAATTTTTCGCTACATCACAGTTGCACTGAACATAGAGTTCCTTAACACACACCCTCCCTGCCCCAACCCCTGCACCCACTCCTTGTGCCACCCGCTCTTTATCTACATCTGCTGAGTAAGCATAGCAAATCTAAAATGTGCCAAAAGGCTGACAGTACGACAACTGCATACAGAGCAGGCTAGTTGGTATGCAGGCTACCCTGTACAGATGAAGACATAAAATGCAGCTATAAACTATCATGGTTCCCGTCTGTAACCAACAGAGGCTGAGTCAGCGCTAACAAATTGGAATCCGTACGGGATATTGTGTCAGATGTCAACTATCTGTGTGCATGTGTAAGGAGTGTGTGTGTGTCCAGACCATTAGCATGAAGAAAATGACACAGACAATTGCGGGTATCATCAGAAGAGTCATCAAACCTGAAATCAGTTACGCAGAGTGGACTTTTTTTTTACATTTGTTGATTGACTGAATTAGTTTGTATGTGTTTTATATAAAGACAAATACTGTTCCACAAGGCAGGACAAGTGTTAGGCTTGTATAAAAAGTTTTGTAATGGTAAAATCTCCCAAACGTTTTTGTTACTAGTGGGCTACTAGTAACCCTCCAACCCTCCCCCTAACCACACAAGTTTGAACTGATCCTAAAACAATAGGGATTACCTGACCTTTATACGAGCACTAGCATACGAGCGCTAGCATGTCTACAGATATGATCAACTTTGGTGGCTCAAATCAAACTACCCTCCAGGAAACAATGACATACTCAATAGCCCTAACCCACAGCCATTTTCTCAAGTTTTTTACACATTTGCTGGTGTGCGGTGTATCTTGATCGTGACAGGAGTCACATATCATTAACTTCTCAGTTAATTTCTCGATAACTTTCTTAATTATTGGGTTTCAAAAGGTAATAAAACCAAATATACAAAACGATATATCACACTGTGTGAGATACCCATACAAAAACAATAAAAGGGGAAAGTTCTGCTTTACTCAACAGATTCTCCCTATTCAAATTGAAAATTAGCATCTCACCCAACTACTTTGCACATGCCTGTTCATCATTTGCATATTTCCAAGGCATCGTGAATTTGTGTACAGTATATAAAGATCATTTGGCCTATGTGCTAATGTCTAAGAGTATTACATTGTTACTTGGTTATTTGAGAGCTCTGTTACCTATGACTGGTTGTGAAATTGGAGACAAATGATGCATGGACTGCGAATAAAGCTTGAGGTGGCTCAACAGTTTGGTGGAAATGTGTTAGACAACCCTTGTATGTCACAAAAGTCTTCAATTGTTAGGTTGTTAGGACACCAACAGGAGACAAGAACAACAGCAATGACATTGCTGACCAAAATGACTAAATACACTTAGCTACTGCAGGTCATTAGTTTCAAGTTCCAAGACAAAATGAAAGACATTCTGCAAATATTTGCTATGAATTTTAGCTAACTAGCGTGTAGGATAGCTAACTAGTCTTTACGTATTTTTTCTTTACCTCTGTCTTCATTAATTCCCTGTCTTTTCATTCCTTTCATGCCCCATTGTGGTTAGGGATGGTGGAGGGCATGAAGGTTTGTGTCTTGTAACCCTTGTGGGTCTTATTTCAAAACTAGCCTAGCACCATTATTTCAACCACAAACTATTTATTCTTTTGCTGTATATACAAATAATGTATTTACGCCGAGACTTTTGAGTTGAATATGATATTATGGCAATTACCATCTCCAGGGTCAAAATTGTGAAAGCTTGAAGAAGTTTGTTAATAACTTTAATATGTATTTCATAATGTCCCTCTACTTGTCTTTTTCTTGACCCCCTCTTCTAAACATTGCCTCAATGAACACAGATAAAATAATCATTGAGACAACAATGTATGGGATAACTCTGTCTTGCCTGTTTAAAGCAAGAATGAGAAGCAGAAAGTGATTAAGAAGATCCCAAAGACAGGGTCACTCAAACAAATTGTACACTTACTTTAGGATTTCAAGGCTATGGTCTTGTTTGCGCTCTTGTGTGTGTTTTTGCTTGCAAGCATGCATGCATATGCATGTATTCTGGTGAGCATGTTGGCGTGTGTGGTTTTAATCAATAGGATCTAATTAGGAATTAATGCTCTATTCCTGTTAGGAATGCCTAAGAGTAAAGCTTATAGAACTCTTAAAAAGACAGGTGTTTGGTCATGCGAGAAGCCCAATCATTGTAATGCAAAAAGATTGCCTCACTGTGGTTTCCTTCTCTCTCAAAAGCAATACATGGATATTTGCCTGTTGTGTATGTGACATCATCGTTGTCATTGTCATCATTGCCTGGATGATCCTCAGGGCTGCTGTACATTATGATGTACTTGGATTCCATTCTATTATTCTATTACGTAACCTATCCTGGCAAAACTAGGTTTAGCTTCTGTATGGTCTCCTCAGTCAACCCAGCCTACTGTAATTCCAGTTTATTGATCCCCATCATTCATTAAGCCTGATTTAACAGAATATTGGAAGTTCAGATTGATTTAGGTTTTGGTACAGTATCAGTAGTGCCCCCGTTTTTATGTGACACAAACAATAACACAAATTAAAAAAGGAATACGGTGATAAAGGTTACAGTTGAAATTGTCATATTCTAAAGTAGAAAACGTAAAAGTATTAGAACAAAAGAACAAATTGTTTTTCCCTGTAGAATGACAGTTGGCAGTCATCATGGGACACTAACGTTTTATGACATCACTGCAGGTAGGTTGGTAGTTTTGTGTTGTCATAACTACCACAGACATGATATTCATTTTTGAAATGCAATAAAAACATGTGTTTATCCCTGCAGTGACACAACAAAGGCAATAAACTAACTCAGACATTTGAGGATGTGAATTGTGAGTTCACAGCAGTGTACCAACTAAGTTATGGCAAAACAATTCTCTATCTTCAAAATGAACTTAAAACACATGATAAGTCATTTCAGCCTTCTCCAAGGATTGTTCCACCATAACATGAAATAAAACATTAAACAAATCTTCAGTTAACTCTGTGAAAGTCGTGGACATGAAATAAACATTGTGTCTTCAAACCCCCAAGAATCCTTCCTGGAACTTGTGCAACTATTTCCATCTTGAAGGTTCCATGTATCTGAAGAAAAACAAGAAGCAGTGCTAAGCATCGGAGAATGCTTTTTAAAGGAAAATATAGAGTTGACTCAGCAACTCTCAGTGACCTTGTGAAGTAAAAACACCATGTGTCTGTGGGGAACTTTGTACAAAGTGACAATAACTCAACAGCAGGAGGGCTGCTGGGCTGAGGGGGGGCAGAGAGTGGGTAAGGCACTTTGGAGATATTGCACAGTGTTGTCCTTGAGTGGTAGTCTCCTGTTGCCTAGCCCAGTTTCACAGGGTGACAGGACCATATACTCAAGGTCTATAATTAGTGCAGCTGGTGTGTGTGTATGCATGTGTGGGAATGTGTGTTAAGGGAGGCATTTAAGTTTGGACAGAATGGGTATCTAATGCCGGAGGCCTGATTGTTATAATATAGGGCACTGTGGGTGTATTAACCTGTTTACGCTCCTGTTTCGCCCGCGAGACAAAAATGCTGCCTCCCCCTTCCTCAGTTACGACGCACTAAATTCTAAAAAATATATTTTTTAGACGCTACACATGTTATACATCGTTGGAAAGCTACGATTCTTGTGCTTCCATTGAAATAAACCAATTCAAGATCAAGTCGCAATAGCAAGCAAAGTCAACGTCTTTTTCCGGTGAACATTCCTTCAACAATGCCAAAGAAAAAAGTTGTACTCACCCTAAGTTGTTCAAATAGGTCCAGGTGTGCAAATCATGCCATCAAAACTTGATCTGCGTAAGTCCCAAGGGTTCAAAGTATCTAACCATGTAAAGTAATTCGTCCAAATACAATGTTTTACGTTCATGAATAGCCATTATCCTTTGTTTCATTATGCAAGTTAGCCGACGGAAGAAACAACTTGTTCACATAAAAGTGTTATTTTCTCCGATTTATCAACGGAGTATTTACAAAATGAAGGTCTCAAAATGTCCGTTGAACCCTCCCCTTTTGATTGACACCTTGTTCGACCCAATAGGAGCTTCCATGCCCCGTTGACAGCCCTCTAAAGCCAACTAGGTCTGTGCGTCCTGCCCCCCCCCGCCCCCCCCCCCCCACACTCGTTCTAAACAAATTTCTCGAACTGGCTTCGACTGGCTCTGAAATTAGCTCGTTAGCCTTGTAGCTGACAGCTAGCTGAAAATGCCAATACCTCATTTGTATGCGTCTGTGGAGCCTTCAAAATAACAGTCGATTGCGCAATATGGTTGACAGAATCAGTGTTCTTTGTGCGCCAATCCTTGGAATCAGATAAAGCACTCCAATGTGTTCATGCTTCAGTTTTTGTGTTTCAGTATTACTAATTAGGGATTTAGCTATTATATATGATATTTCTAAGTACCAGAGATGGGCCAGAGATAACAATTATGAAAAATAATACCTTTTTATTTGACCTTGACCTTGGTTACAAAGGGTCATTTTGGAGTCTCCAAAAGACCCTTTTAGAAAATTCCTGGATGTACTCTTATAAAAACATGTGTCAAATATGAATATATTGTGGTATTATGTTTGACTTTTGATTTGAATTGGGTAAGGCTTCAACCTGTGGTCCAATTTAGTCTTCCAGATAATACCTACCACCTCTAGGCCTCTTCAGGCCTCTGTTTTCAAAACAAAATCTAGGCGGAAATAGAAATTTTCACTTTCCTTGTGTTCAAGCTTCTATTACTCAACACTAGAAGGACTGACAGGGGTCCTGACAACAGGGGACATAACTTCAGAGTGTCAGCTTTCAAAAGAGATCATTTACATGCATGTACTCCAAATGGTTCAAGAACAGCTTCCAATTTACTTTGGGTATGCTGTTTAGGCGTTTTCAGGCAAATTTAACAGGAACATGAAAAGGTTAATGAGCATGGAGCCTTGGGAACGATGTCTGTGTGTGGGTGTGTGAGGGTGTTTGTGTGAGTTTAGTTGACTGTGTCACCACTTTTACATTCAGGATGTGTTTATTTGTGTTTCTGTCTGTTTGTCTGTCTGACTTACAGTATAGTCCATTTCGGTGGCATTGCCACTGCAGGGCATTTGAAATGGACCATACTGTAAGTCAGACTACATGCTAGGCTCAGCTAACTAGCATACAGTTTATGCTGGTTAGCTGAGCCTTACATGTGGTGGCCTCAGGTGTGACAATTCTGCAATTGTACAATTGAGATCAAGTTAGCTGTTTACATATAGTTTGGGTTTAAAATTCTGAAGGACAAACCTACAGTACAGTACTTAACAGCTACAAACAATAGCTTCTTTGTGCAAATGAAAGGATTTTTACCTGGCATGACCACTTGCAGGCTAAGGGCCTATAGTGTTGTTGTTATGTTGAGGCTGTGAAACAGCATTCCACACCATATCACTTTACATTGTGTCAATAGCCATTTGCTGCAAACATAGTGTTTATATTCATTTATAATGAATACATAAAAAACCCTTACGGGAAGGTTAAAGTCGGAATACAAAATTGGAACCAGGCACAGTATAACTGGTTTTCTGAATCCCTTTAAAAGTTTTGGAAAGTTTTGGAAACAATAAACAATAAATACATTTGATTGCATACTCTGATTGGTCTCACTTGTTGCTTTGGCAACAAACAGTGTCCCATGTTGTAGCAACAGACCTATAGTAACATTACCAGGCCTTTGTCAACAGGAATTGCTTATGGTAGTTGACAAGCTGAGTCATATGCTGATTGGAGTCAGCAGTGTCCTCCATGAGTGACATGCATTGAAATCATTGGCAGTCTACTGCATTATTGAGAGGCTAGTCATTGCGTCTTGCTATGACGGGGCCATTGAAGGAAAGTATGTGCTTGTTTGTAACTCGAAAATGTTTCTGGTCAAGTGATATGCAGACTTGAACCAAAGTTCATGGTAACGAAAGTCAAAAAAATATTTGTGAACATTATTTTCAACATCTTTTTCACTAAATGTTGTGTCTAATCCGTCTATTCAGTCACTGATGTGATTCCCTTTTAAGTCATTCAATTATTGAAATGTTTCTCGTGTCCTGTGCAAAGATGATATTTTCAAACAACCTGCTTCAGATTCCTTTTCACCAAATGCATGGTTAACATGATATTGTTCTGAGATACCAAACATCTCCTTCTTGCCCCCCTCCCCCTGTCTCTTTATTCCTTCCTTCTCTTCCTTTTCTCTCTAGAATACGATGAATCTGCCTCCCGACAAAGTGAAGCTGCTTTGTCAATATGACAATGACAAGAAGTGGGAGCTGGTTTGTGATCAGGTGGGTCTGCCAGTCGCTCAAAAATACCTGAACACCCACAACTGCAGTACTAGATGCAGAGGGAATACCAGATAATTTGAGAGGAGAGAAGTGACAGAGAAGTGACAGAGAAGTGACAGAGAAGGGACAAAGAAGTGACAGAGAAGTGACAGTGGGGAACACAGACTGGCCAGCCCCTGAAATGTGCTAGCTGGTAACACTCCAAGGTAAACGTAACTAACACAGGTGATATGATACAATATGTTTGAGGGATTTAAGATTTCCCAATCAATAAATGATTCTATTTCATTAGTTGAATCATAGATTACAAAATAATTTGTATATAGAATGGGTAATTGCACATGTACAAGGTGCAACAGCAATTCTGCAAAGATTCTGGTAGAATTGCACCATGGTACAGTACAACGTATTAGAATAGATTCGGCGGACAAAATGGAGGGCATGTATATGTGCACGTCCCACTTCCCAAAGCATTATCAACATTATTAGGGGTGTCAAAGCGTTTTCTTAACCCCATACATTAATATTCATTGACATCCCCCACTTTTTTTTAAAGATATTAAGAGATAGGCTATAGTTGAAATAACCTGTTACTTTAGTTACACTTAAAGCAATTTCTGCCAACATTAGACCCCTCTACGTTCAGTTTCCATGTTTGGAATATTGTCAATTGTCAATATAGTCAAAGATTCCGTGAAACAAGAGATTTTCCATATGTATATCAATACTTCAGACCACTACTGTGTGGGTCAAGTTCATGTTTCAGAGTGAATTCTTATTTTGTTGGTAGGTAGAATACTGTCCTACTGATACAGTACACTAACACAATGACTGACAAGCTGCACCCTGCTGAGAACCTCATCAATATTACATGTTGCTGTGGCAACAGTGACAAGGGCCAACACAACTTCCTGTGGCTCGGTGGGGACAGACTCAGAGGACACCCACACACAACACGACACTGTGTTAAATCTGTAATCCATTTGTGTGGATTTTCTAGGGGTTGCCACTGAAATGTTACCAAATCTTACACACTAGGATCAATATGTTAAGACTTATTTGGGATTCAAAGAGTAGGATTATCAATGGAAAACAAGATGAGAAGGTATTCAGGTTGAAGGTTTAAAGGGCAAAAGCACATATTGATTGAATGACTTAAATTTGAGCCAAATACTGTAAGGTCCAATGCATGCAGATGTCATTACCCTATGCATATAAAGCTTGTTAGGATAAGTCATATTTGCATATTTGCATTAAAGATGCTGTGTAATCAGTCCCCCCCCCCCCTCCCCCACTCATCTACAGTACATTCATGCACTCAAGCATACAGTAATTAGTGTATGTGCATGTGTTTAAATGTGTGTGTCTGTGCGGGTCGGCATGTGGGTTTCTTTCCTACAGGAACGGTTCCAAGTGAAAAATCCTCCATCTGCCTACCTGCTGAAGCTCAAAAGTTATCTTGACCAGGGAGGTGTCAGTCGAAAGGTACAATACACCGACAATACATATTATCGAAGTGCTAAACATTTGAGCAACTAACTTGTATTTTATTACACAGATTACAATCCATGCACTTTGATTGCATCCACCACTTCCCCAAGCTTCCTGCTTACTGGCATTTTGAGTCTGTTTCACACAATGTATCTCTAAACAAACCACCTACTGTAGAAACACAGTAAATACACAACGCCCACAAGTGCATTCCTACAGTAACACTTCCCTGCATTGCACAGGCCTTTCCCAATGCTCGCTGAAAATAGGCGTGCCCAAATCAATTCATAGTTAAGAGCGAAATGTATGTGTTTCTACAGTAAATAAGGTTTGTGAGGCAGAATAGGGTTTCTTGGGGGCTGTACACTGAAATATAATAATCAGTCACTGACATGTAATAATCTTCATTATCTGTCAATAGAAGTTATAATAGAAATTGCTCCCTTCTATGTATAAAAAGAAAATCTACATTTCACACTTTCCACCTAGTTAAACATTTCACCGGCTTTTACTGACAATGACCTTGCATGTTCACTTAGTTCAAACGGCGTGTCCAGGAGTCCACCCAGGTTCTGAGAGAGCTGGAGATATCCCTGAGGACCAACCATATCGGGTTAGACCAACTCCCCATCATTACCTTGGTTGTGCTGCATGAAAGACACTATCAGTTTTCTGCATGAATCAGCAGTCCTGTAGATATGATAGAAACTGATTGCACTTTAATGCACACATGGAAACACTTACACCTAACAAGAAAATGGCGGAAACACTTGAAGGTTGTAGTTTTAGTGTTACATGACATGCATCTTCAGTGAAGCAAAACTGTAATCTTTCAGTTTTTGGAAAAGTTGTGAGTTGTAATGTGTTCTTAGTCTTGTTGTTTTTGTATTATGTTAATGTGGTTTATCTATACACATTTTTAAAGAAACAGGTTAGATCAATGACGGGAATGAAAGCCTTTGCCTAAATTGTGCATGCTATTCAAATGCAGTTTTAGACTTGCCACAGTTAGCTGCTGATGTACCTTGTAACGTTTTTGTTGGGTAATTGTTCTCTTCTTCTGCCAGCTGGGCTCAGGAGTTCCTCAATGAGGAGAACTGTGGTTTGGATGTTCTTGTAGACTATCTGTCTTTCGCCCAGTGTGCTGTCATGTGAGTGCCAGGTCTTCACAGTATGCACAGTTCAGCACTATTCATCTTTCCTTCCGTTCTATAAACAAGGTGCCTTACAAATCATGTGACAGTATATTGAACTGCACTGTACCGCCTAGGTACGACATGGAGAGCCTGGACAATGGGACATCGCCTTCAGACAAAGGCAAACCGCTGGATAAGTCTGTGGAGGATCTGAGCAGAAGTGCCAGTAACTCACCCACCCACGGCGCCTCCAAGACTGGTCGACCTTTTACCACCAGGTGAGTGTCACTGGAGGATGGAACAGTGGTGAAAGGTATGGTAGTGGAGAGAGACTCCTCTGTTGTCTGTGTTCTGTAGTCTTTCTCTCTCAAGTCAAAGTCACAAAGGGCTTCACAACTGTCCACTGAAAACCCCTACAACCATCCTCTATCTTACTATGTTGCTGCTGTACTGGTATACACACACATTCTCACACGCACACACACACACACACAGCTGTGTCCCCTGTTGATTCCCCATGGGAGTTGATGTGGATGTAGATTGATCCCCTGTATGTGGGTGTGCGTGTGATTGACGTCACCATTTTACCGGATCAACGCACAGGAGACAGACTGATAAAAACACCACTTGGCATAAAGATATGGGTCTGATTTTTGGAACCATTCATGAGTGGTCAAGCTAATTGGATCTTTGGTAGATTATCTACCTACTGTACAGTAAGTGTGTAACATACAGTTGAAGATAGCTCCACGCTGTGGACGTTTTATACCAACAACACAGAGACAAAAAACAAGTAAAACTGGAAAGGAATACTACACTATGCGGCATCTTTAAAGAGGGAAGCTGAAATTTATTTCCTACAAACTGTGAACACATTAGCAGGTCCACACACCTGAAGACACCTCTAATCTACTCAATCCGGATGAGCCACATTCTTGTGTTGAGGGTTCTTAGAAGCATGTCTATTTATCAGCAATGTGATCTACATGCGTATGTGTTTGAAAGTAAGGTGTAAACTTGAATGGGAAAAATGTCTGACTCAAACCAGCTGACATTCCAACTAGTCATCAGACACCTGAGTGAAGTCCTTTTTGGGAGTGGTGTCATTGATGCTTTTCAGCAGGCGGTGTGCAACCATAACTCAACTTCAGCCTTAAAAGTGGATTTGTATGTTTTCTGTCACCTTTCTTTAGCCCATCTTTGTTTCTCAGATATCAATTTATTGTGTCCATTTATTGTTTAATAAAACGTGTATAATCTAATGTTGCAATTTTTTATAATCAGAATAATGTATATGTATTGGTTTCTCACAGATCTACTGAACATAACATTGCTAGATATGTTGTAAAATACCATATATTTTAATTCACCAGTAATTGAACAGTTCATATCATTGCAATATGTTTAAGGGGCTTTCACGAACAAGTGTTATAACAACTACAATATTAAATTACACCATGGTGCTATGCACTGGTGTTGACAAGGTAATAACAGTAACATCTCTCACCTGGCAGATTCAACTCTCTCCACAACAGGAAAGCATTGAGGAATTCACGCATCGTCAGTCAAAAGGATGATGTTCACCTCTGCATCATGTGTTTACGTGCCATCATGAACTACCAGGTATGGGTCTTCTTTTATAGCTAAACTTTATCAGCCAGCAGTTTGAATTTTAACTATGAACTATGAAATCTGGCACATATGTTACACAGTTAACGTATGACTAGATACACTAGGAAATAGAGGGATCATAGTGGATCATGGTTTCTGACAGACTGCAACGCTATATTTTTGCATTACTGAATTAAGCATCTTAGAGAACTGGCTTATTGTCAGTCATTGGGGATAGGCTGTTTTGAGTTGATGCACATTTAAAATCTAATTTAATCATAAACTGTGTCTGTGTTTTTTAGTCTGGCTTTAACCTGGTGATGACCCATCCGTGCTGTGTGAACGAGATCACACTCAGTCTCAACAACAGGAATCCCAGGTGAGGATGAGGAGGATGAGGATGAAAAAGTTTGGGGATGGAAGGGTAATGGGTGAGGCCTGTGTCTGCACAGTCAGGGGGAGTCAACTATACATGTTACTGTAATGAAGACATGGCCTTGGATGAGATGAACTGGTGATATGAAATGAGAGGTATGGATAATGTATGTTTGGATATGAGAGTGAAAACAACCGAATTTAAATACAGTAATACTGGTGAAAATGATGTGTCTCGTGAATGGTTGTGATGGATACTGATGTACACTATTCAACGTGTTATTGGACTGAAAATGATCTATTTTGTCCCTACAGAACCAAGGCCTTAGTATTAGAGCTGCTGGCTGCTGTTTGTCTGGTGAGAGGTGGCCATGACATCATCCTTTCTGCCTTCGACAACTTCAAAGAGGTCAGAGAGATCTGAATTTGGTTGAGATGCATGGGGGTTCTTTAGACTGCCATAGCCTATCTTATCACATCTTGGGGGAAGGTATCGGGGGGGTACCCCCTGAGTCACTAACCCACTGGCAGCTGGCGAGGTCAGTTGTTCCGGGAACAGACAGAATATCATGGGGGGGCACACATTTTCAGAATACTTGTAGGGGCTGTGTGACAGATGAACCTTTCTGTGGTCCTCTTCCACACAACAGTATCTGTGAGGCAACAACTGCTGCCAGCAGATATAGAGACTGGAGCTTTCAAATAGCCAGACAAAATGGTATTGACTTAGGTATTATTAGTGATGGTTCAAGGTCAGAAAAACTAGGCTATGGCTTAGCAGGGCTGGTTGAACAGCTCTACACCTGGTGGACCAGTTTGACTGCCAGCCCTGATCTTATGGCAGTTCTTGTATCCAGGGGTGGACTGGAACCAAGATCTAGCCCAAGAATGTTGGGTAAAACTGCTTGTGTTTGTGGAATCTAGTGGAATCTATCTATGTATTTTTTCCATTCATGTTTCCGTACAAATAGTTTTGGGAAAGGGTAATTACACAAGCAGAATATCTTTCCACAATTGCTTCCAGGCAGTCACTTTTGCTGACGATTGTCACACATTTTTATTTCATTAGCCAATTTAAAACTCAAAGCACACTGGCAAGTACAGTATCTGGCCCCCAGCAACATGACTCTGTTTAGTAATTGTTAACACTGCTAAGCTACAACAGGAAGGTTTTGTATGTTTGTTTTATTCCAAAATATTTTTTATATTCCAAATTGGTGGCCCCTTTATATTAACTAGAGGTTTTGGAAATTAGACTGAATAAGAGTACTGAATACATATTTATGTATTTAAATAAGTGATGGTACCCAATCAAATACTGTATATACTTTATGGTTAAACATACTGTTTTAAATACACATTGGAATCTCACCACATTTTGGACGAAGCACCATATTTTATAGCAAATACCAAAGCTCATAGAACTGTATCAATGTCCATTGTTGTTAGTCTTCACTGGTCTGTCATTTGACACCCACCAGTAGGAATCCATTAAACAATGCACATAATGTTTAGAAATATTTAGAGTTGGGGATTACAGATTTCACCTCTTTCTTTCAAAATACTATCAACTGGATAAAAGTCATAAATAATTGCAAAGAAAAGATGCATAAATTAATTCTACTATCCCAAGGTTTTAGCCACTCACATTCAGGGCACATATGGTACACTCTTTCTAAAAACTTGTTATAGCATGCCATTCCTGTGTTCTGAAGCCCTTAAATGGTGACAAACACAGAATACAAATAATTCTGTCGATAAAATGTACTGACTTCTTGACAAAGTATAGTCAGTATAGTACGCAACACTTATAGAAAAATTCAACCGTTTGTTCAGATGACCTTTTAGGCCTGATGGTAATCATATGCACAAGAAACCCCAAATGTAGCAGAACTATTTTTTGACATTTTTTTTCTTTTGCAAATTTCTTACATGTAGCATTTATATCAATTCTGAAAGCTGGATGCATGATACATTTTTGAGTTTGCCATGTTGTCCAGAACCAGCCTGACGGTAGAACCAACAAGACAGGCAATGCCAATCCTACACCAGTCACAAGGTATCTTTTACTGAGCTGGCATCATGAGGGCCAAAGTGAGTGGCATTTGTTTTGGGTAAAGCCCAGGGAAGGTGCGTTTGTGTGGGCGGAACACAGTGGGAAGAGATAGAAGGATAAGAGCTCATGGTGGAGGAGTGGAGGAGAAGAGTAGTGTAGAGGCGCGTGGGCACTGTGCCAGGACTGCCTCAGATGTCCCACAGAGGTAGAACGTGTGCATTGTTTGGGTACAGAAGGCCGGCAGGATGGAGCCCTACATAATTTAGTGGACATGAGTGGGCAGGAGGAGGGGAGGGGTGTTTACTCCTTAGAATGCATCCCATATATTTGCAGATGACAGCAAATGCATACGGCATGAACTACGTCAAGTAAAGATGTCAAGGAAAGCAGACACAATTGATTTATTTAGGATAAATAGTCCTGAACACATATTTCCAAGACACGGGATGTATTACCTTCTATCTAGTACAAAATACCTTCTATCTTTTTGTACAACATAGTGAAGTCGTAAAAATGTCTGTCATTGAAGAACTGAGAAGGTTTAATTAAGTCATGAATCTTTTCATTTGAGCTCACACCGTTCACCAATAGTTGGTCCATGAACTATATTCTGATACTCTGGATCCAATCCAGCAATATAACGTCCTTAGTCACAGTCCAGCCAATTCATCTTGTTACCTGCCAATAGGCCAGGCTGTAATGAGATTACATATATGCTGAGGTGCAACCTACAGTACACTTGCATGCACATTGCAGCACATCAGCAGTGGGTTATTTTTTACTAATATTCCTTCTATAGACTTAATCAAATAATAATAATATGAATAATACATGTGTACTTTGGGCCAGAGAGCATAATCTACATTTTGAAAGCCACACAGGATGATACAATGTGTGTACGTCTGTGTCTCTGTGTGTGTGAGAGAAAGAGAGAGACAGAGAGAACGAGAGAGTAGAAAATGATAAGAAAAGAGTGGGAATGATAAAAAAATAAAGACTTAGGAATTGGGGTAACATAAGCTTCATACTTTAAGTACACACTGCCACCATGTGTATACTTCTGGTGCTGCTTTTCATTAATATTATTGCATAGTAAAAAGTATTTTTACATTTTCACATCATGCAGTACATGATAGAAAAGACTAAAATTGAATATGGAATAGAATACTTTGTTTGCAAGTATATTTTAAGACTGGAAGTGTCACGGCCACAGCCGTGCCCCCCCCAGTTTCAGTTTTTTGTCCTGCCCTAGTGTTTCCCTGTCATTGTCTTCACCTGTCTCGTTAGCGTCATTGTGTCCACCTGTGTGTCGTTTGGGTGTGTATTTAGGTTCCTGTTTTGTGTCCTGTCGTTGTCTTGTCCTTCTGTCACGGCGTGAGGTGGGGTTGGACCCAAACACAGGGGAGTCGGCAGGCATGGCAGAAATAAGGGTTTTATTTTCTCAAAACGGGAACAGATAGGGTACTCACACGGACAGGTATGGTAAGGACAAGACAAAGACTGGACACAAAACAGAAACCTAAATACACAGAACCAAACGACACACAGGTGGACACAATAACGCTAACGAGAACAGATGAAGACAATGACAGGGAAACACTAGGGCAGGGCAAAAAACTGAAACCGGGGGGGCACGGCTGTGGCCGTGACAGGAAGAGGCCAAAAGTAACTTACACTTCTTCACACCCTTTAGATCTTCAAACTCTAAAAATCCAAATGACCAGTTTTTGTTTGCATAACTGTAGGTGTGTGGAGAGAAGAGTCGCTTCGAGAAACTCATGGAGTATTTTTGCAATGAGGACAGCAACATTGACTTCATGGTAAGTTCAATTTCTCAGTCATTCAATTTGATTATACAAGGCACTAGGGAGATTTTGTTGAAGTGCTTGTTCTTCCCAGTGGGTGTTGTGGAAGAAATTGGGATTTCCTGTGTGCTTACATTATTCACTAATCAATAGAACTAGTCATTGGATACTAGTTAGTACGTTCTCATGTAAGCTTGCTATTAATAAGAGTATATTGTGTCTGTGTCAGGGTTAATAGATGTTCGGGGTCAGGAGAAAGTACTGGCTAAACGTTCCTTGTCATGACTACAAGGAGAGCTCCAACTATGAACACTCTAGTCTGAGAGTTGTCATGTGTTGGGAGCAGTGAATCTCTTTCTCTGAGACTGTTGAAACGTCATTACTGCCTGACTGTCACAATCTATGTTTACATTCGTGTGCCCTATAAAAGATGGTCCTCCGGTTTTCGGAGCTGAGAGAGACCTGGTTGAGACCTAAGCTTGGTGTTGTGTTATTTATGGTCGGAAGACTGGTTTTCTCTCCCAATCTGCAGATAGATAAATACTTATTAAAATCCAGAACTCAACTGAACTTAGTCACTCCGTTTATGAAGAGACGGACAAAACACTTTCTTCATCAGTGTGCAATAGCTTATGTCCCCAATCACAGTGGCTACATTAACTCAACAAGTCCTTGTGTTAAGTGGAGCCTCAACAACAAAGCATAGGGAAAATCTGTGTGGGAAACTTAGGATCCTCAAACAGCAGTATACTAGAAATATAAGCAATATATGGAACGCAGCACGGCTGATGAATGAAGATCCGTCACAGTACAGAAGTAACAAGTTATCTTTTACCCCCAGGTGGCATGCATGCAGTTCATCAACATTGTTGTCCATTCAGTGGAGAACATGAACTTCAGAGTGCACCTACAATATGAGTTCACTTGCCATGGCTTGGATGACTATCTGGAGGTGAGTGATGTGTTGTCCACATCTCTTCTTACTTGTGCCCAGTGTAGTTTCAAGTCCTGGGGTGACATGTATAAAGACATGTAGGCATTCAATAGCCACCGAAACATGCAAAGGGTGTTCTACTGATATATACTTTGTTGTTTTAATATATATACTTTGTTGTTTTAATATATATATATATATATATATATATATATATATATATATATATATATATATATATAACAAAGTGCGAGAATCTGTGCTTTGCAAGAGTTTGGACACCATACGCAATGTTGTGAGTCAATGAGATATGTGGCCGAAAGGCAAAGTGCAGGCATGAATAATGATAATTTACTTGGTCTGCAATGGTTATTATTGTCAGTGAGGCCGATATTGCCCAGAGTGGCAGACAAACAGACATCACAAGTAAATGTAAAGACAAACAAAAATGCCATTTATGCATGCAGTGTTTCGAAATCTCAGAAAAACTACACTACATTTGGCCCCAGATCCTGTTTACGCTCCTGTTTCGCCCGCGAGACAAAAATGCTGCCTCCCCCTCCCTCAGTTACGACGCACTAAATTCTAACAAATATATTTTTTAGACGCTACACATGTTATACATCGTTGGAAAGCTACGATTCTTGTGCTTCCATTGAAATAAACCAATTCAAGATCAAGTCGCAATAGCAAGCAAAGTCAACGTCTTTTTCCGGTGAACATTCCTTCAACAATGCCAAAGAAAAAAGTTGTACTCACCCTAAGTTGTTCAAATAGGTCCAGGTGTGCAAATCATGCCATCAAAACTTGATCTGCGTAAGTCCCAAGGGTTCAAAGTATCTAACCATGTAAAGTAATTCGTCCAAATACAATGTTTTACGTTCATGAATAGCCATTATCCTTTGTTTCATTATGCAAGTTAGCCGACGGAAGAAACAACTTGTTCACATAAAAGTGTTATTTTCTCCGGTTAGCAACGGAGTATTTACAAAATGAAGGTATCAAAATGTCCGTTGAACCCTCCCCTTTTGATTGACACCTTGTTCGACCCAATAGGAGCTTCCATGCCCCGTTGACAGCCCTCTAAAGCCAACTAGGTCTGTGCGTCCTGCCCCCCCCCCCCCCCCCCCCACACTCTTTCTAAACAAATTTCTCGAACTGGCTTCGACTGGCTCTGAAATTAGCTCGTTAGCCTTGTAGCTGACAGCTAGCTGAAAATGCCAATACCTCATTTGTATGCGTCTGTGGAGCCTTCAAAATAACAGTCGATTGCGCAATATGGTTGACAGAATCAGTGTTCTTTGTGCGCCAATCCTTGGAATCAGATAAAGCACTCCAATGTGTTCATGCTTCAGTTTTTGTGTTTCAGTATTACTAATTAGGGATTTAGCTATTATATATGATAGTTCTAAGTACCACCTTTCATTAGAGATAACAATTATGAAAAATAATACCTTTTTATTTGACCTTGACCTTGGTTACAAAGGGTCATTTTGGAGTCTCCAAAAGACCCTTTTAGAAAACTCCTGGATGTACTCTTATAAAAACATGTGTCAAATATGAATATATTGTGGTATTATGTTTGACTTTTGATTTGAATTGGGTAAGGCTTCAACCTGTGGTCCAATTTAGTCTTCCAGATAATACCTACCACCTCTAGGCCTCTTCAGGCCTCTGTTTTCAAAACAAAATCTAGGCGGAAATAGAAATTGTCACTTTCCTTGTGTTCAAGCTTCTATTACTCAACACTAGAAGGACTGACAGGGGTCCTGACAACAGGGGACATAACTTCAGAGTGTCAGCTTTCAAAAGAGATCATTTACATGCATGTACTCCAAATGGTTCAAGAACAGCTTCCAATTTACTTTGGGTATGCTGTTTAGGCGTTTTCAGGCAAATTTAACAGGAACATGAATTGTCTGACCATATGTATGACAGTACTGGGACGGGAGATACATAACATGTAGGCCTACTGTTTTATCATCTATGCGATATGCTATTTGCTTCTTATACCCACCAAACAGATACAATTAACAGATAGTATTAATATTATCATTATACAGTAAATATACTTCCATAAATCCATGTACACATTTCTAATTTCTTTGTTTTTAATTCTCCCTGTTTAGAGTTTAAAGTTCACGGAGAGTGACAGACTGCTGGTGCAGATACAGGCCTATCTGGACAATGTGTTTGATGTTGGGGCACTGCTGGAGGATGCAGAAACCAAGAATGCCCTTCTGGAACACATGGAGGAGCTGCAAGAGCACAATGTACAGGTAAGTAGTGAATACAACCCTCTACCCTTTACAGTACTGCACACACACACTCTACACTACACTTGTAGTACATTACACTGGAACAACTTATTGACCAAAATCAATCTTTGGTGCGTGTGGACCACAGATAAGCAATAGACTGCAAGAAAGTGAGAGGGAAGCCATGGAGAAAGTGTCTGAGCTGGAAAAACAGCTAATCCAGACCACCAAAGAAGTGGAACTCCTTAAGGTATAATGAACAAACAGTCTTCATCCTTAGTTTATAACTGGCTTGTCTATTTATAAACTATTGTCTCAAGTAATCTAGTTACTCATCTGGGTATCTCTTAGGGCAGAAATATATATATTCGCGAGACATCTATAATTCAAGAATTTAATTCTGTGCAATCGAAAATTAAATACAAAACTTCCAACCCTTAAAAGGAGAGTCTACGAGAATCATGCTCACAGGTGACCATTCTACAACAGCGGGAGCGAGAAAGAGAGATCGAGCGAGAGAGGGAGAGAGAGAGGGATCGCGATCGTTCAGCCCAGGCGTTGTCGGAGCTGGAGGCTAAGGTTCAGGGGCTGGTGGACCAAGGAATTATCCGAATGGGGCGCACCTCTTCAGGGCACCTGGAGCTACTCGTGGTCCCAGTCCTAGCACTCGGCTCACAGACAGGTTAGATACAAGCCACATCCATTATTTTTATTAACTTTATGATATTATATTCACAGTAATATTGATGATAATCCAAAGATTGAAAAATGTAATAGCATACAACTAGGAAAATCTGCTCCAGAGATGGGCTCACACCAACTCTACAGCATGGTTTCCGCTCTTAAATGATATGTTGACGACTAGAATAGAGTATGGCAAATGATATGCCAGTTTTGCTTCCTCACCAGGTATCGAAGAAACCACAGTCGATGACGCCTTGGCCCCTCCCACCTCCACAGTCCCACCTCCTCCACC
This sequence comes from Osmerus eperlanus, assembly GCF_963692335.1. Taxonomy (NCBI): domain Eukaryota; kingdom Metazoa; phylum Chordata; class Actinopteri; order Osmeriformes; family Osmeridae; genus Osmerus; species Osmerus eperlanus. The sequence goes on along the minus strand of NC_085029.1, from coordinate 6,988,755 downwards.
TGCGCCGCCCTTACCAGCCGTCACGGGACAGGCTCCAACTCCTCCTCCAGCACCTCCCCTTCCAAGTTTGACGGCTCCACCTACCCCTCCACCGCTGATCCCAGGATCTGCTCCTCCGGCCCCCCCTCCTCCCCCAGGGGGTGGGGCACCCTTGCAGCTCGGAGGTGTGTCTGACGGACACTCAGGTGAGTTCACTCACCGAAAGTAGCTACAGCATAGTGGAGCATCGTGTGCAGTACACAAACCTTTAAAGGTGCCAATTGTCCATTTAGGTCAGAACTCATATAGACTGAATGAATGTTGTTGCATTTCTCCCTTGATCCTGTAGGTGTCAGGCACAAGAAGCCCATTCAGACCAAGTACCGTTTGCCTCTGCTCAACTGGCAGGCCCTCAAACCCAACCAGGTGGTGGGAACAATCTTTAACGAGCTGGATGATGAGAAAGTGTTAGTGGTGAGACCAGGAGCTGGGCATTGCTGTAACTTCTACTTCATCTCATGTCTCTCCGATATTTAGCATTTGCATCTTTGCATTTGGAAAAGAAAAGTCTGCTTTAGTGTACGTCAATGTCAGTTGAACCCATATTTCTCATTCTTTTGGATTGTGGTATACTATACGTTTATCTCAAAGCTGTAACAATTTGCTTTGAACCAAAAAATGACAGCAGGTGTGTCTATTTATTTAGGAGATAAACATGGATGCTTTTGAGGAGCAGTTTAAGACCAAGGCCCAGACTGCCCCAGCAGACGTGGGGACCCTGAAAATGAAGGTGGCCCAAAAGACCCCCAGCAAAGTGTCCCTACTGGAGGCCAACCGGGCCAAAAACCTGGCCATCACTTTACGCAAGGGAGGTCTGGCTGCCCCTGACATTTGCATCGCCATAGAGACGTACGCAATCGTTCTTCTCCATGCTATGCATTTCAGTAACCTTCATGCTGTGTGACTAAATTGTGTATTTTAGGTGCACTGCAAATGTTGCTATGTTTTGTAGTGTTACCTTATACAGTACGTTAGAACTTTTGAATTGGACTTAAACACAGCAGTAATGGAGCACTTAGAATGCAAGGGAGGTGGTCTGTTTTTCAGAATTTGCATGTCACTACGCTTAGTTGTAACTGTGCAAAACGGAAAAGTCTATAGTAGTTCAGCAACTCTTCACAATCATAACTACAGTGTATATATGTATGTGTATGTATGTATGGGTTAGGGTTAGGGATATATATATATAATATAATTAATTATATAGTTTAGTATCTACCTATAGTATCTGTTCACATCATACATCCACAGCTATAACCAGGAAGCCCTCAGCCTGGACTTCCTTGAGCTGCTGGAGCGTTTCATCCCCTCGGAGTACGACCTCAAGCTCATCCAGAACTACGAGCGGGACGGCAGGTCCCTGGACGAGCTGTCTGAGGAGGACCGGTTCATGGTGCGCTTTGGAAAGATCCCACGTCTGGCCCAGCGCATCAGCACTCTCACCTTCATGGGGAACTTCCCCGAGAGCATCCAGCTTCTACAGCCTGTGAGTGTCCGTTGAGAAGGTTAATGGCGTGGGACGTATTAAACGGTACTGCCGGGGATGAATTGACTCGCATTCAAACGTGCATCAAGTTTATGTTGTTGTTGACTAGAATGCTTTGAATGATTTGAGTTTCCCTTTCAAGTGCTTTTGTTCAGCTTTCTCATAAACGTAGTTATTGCCATCTCTCTGCAGCAACTAAATTCTATTATTGCTGCTTCAATGTCATTGAAGTCATCAAACAAGTTGAAGAAGATTCTTGAGGTAGGAGACTCCTTGCTTTCCAGAATGTATTGACTGTAGTCCCGACCTGTAGACAGTAAAACTACAGTATTTGTTATTATGATTCTAATGCCTTGTCTTCCTCCTAGATCATATTAGCGTTCGGCAACTACATGAACAGCAGTAAAAGAGGGGCAGCCTATGGTTTTCGGCTACAGAGTTTGGACTTGGTAAAGGGGCATCTAAAATCTTTTCATACATACCATATTAGTGCTTTTAAAATGTGGTAATGATCAGTACAAATATGAAACACAAAATGCATCGGAAATGTGACTTATTGTAATATCAGGGACACATTTACATTTAGCAGACGCTCTTATCCAGAGCGACTTACAGTAAGTACAGGGACATTCCCCCGAGGCAAGTAGGGTGAAGTGTCTTGCCCAAGGACACAACATCATTTGACGCAGCCAGGAATCGAACCTGAATTTACTGGAGCAAAATCTGTCAAGAAGGAAGAGTAATAAACTGACTTCCCTGGACAGATGTTACTGATAATGCTGTGTAAACACTGCAAAAACATTGCATATTATGAAACTTTAAATGCTTTCGTGTATTTTAAAGATAACAGTATTTGCTCCAAATTGACCAATTTCTAACGTAAAATTCTGCCCCCAAAATTAGCTATCTTCCATGCCAACTCCTAAAACAATGTCACCAGCGCTCAGCAATTTGTTATCTCTACTCCAGTAATTACTTGAATTTCACATCACCTTAGCAGGAGAATGAGACACAATGAATTGTGACATGTTCATTCTCCGTTAGTCACTGACCAGACTGGACTGCAAGACCCAGGAGGGATGCCTCTCTACACCAATCAATTCCAGACAAAACCATAGACATGCTGAAGTACCCTAATCGTTAATTAAGCCTATCTATTAAGTTCTAAATTTGTATAGATGGGTAATTTGTAACTCTATACTTTGTGTGAACCCACAAGGCTTTTCATCATAAGAGATAGAATAACTCAGCCTGACATTATCTAGAAAATGATAGTCTACAACATATATTGTAAAAAACATTGGGAGAAAGTGCCATAGCCTGTCTGTACACTATCAGTATGCATGTAAGAAATTATGTACTGTAAATAAACCATGTAATTTATTTTGTTTCCCTTTACCTTATTCTTCCCAATAGCTTTCGGACACTAAGTCTACAGACCGCAAACAAACACTACTGCACTTTATTGTCAGTGTCATTCACAAGAAATACCCGGAGCTCAGGTCCTTCCACACTGAGCTGCACTTCATGGATAAGGCTGCTCTAGGTATGTACTGTACTGACGGTGAACTTGTATCTTTAGAGCAGACAAGGAGTGGGAATTGTGTCTGGATTTTGCACTTGTTTCCTTCACATTAGTGACCCACTCTTTATGCGATGTTGACAAACTTGTGTGCCATTTCACACAGTATAGGGCCTGGAAGGTGTCTCAAAGCTAAACGCTGGATTATTTGGCCTTAAGTATTATGTTCATTATATTGTATTATTGTCAGAAGAAATAAATTGATTTCTGTTATCTCGCCAACAGTGTCTTTAGACAACATTCTGCAAGATGTCCGAGCCTTAAATAAGGGCATGGAAGTTACCCGAGCAGAGTTTACCATAGAAGGAGACAACCCTGTGCTTCAAGAGTTCCTCAACCGCAACAACGACTTGCTGGACTCTATAGTAACAGATGGCAAGACCGCCCAGGTCAATCCTCCTTTTGCTTATTTTAAAATCACAAACATCTTTTCACAGAAACATTTAGTTGAAGAGGATAAACAAGTTTGCGAAAACAGCAACAACGAAAAGATTGATAGATTGGTTGACAATAACGTACAATATAACAAATGTTCATTGTGCAAGAATGTATTTGTATTTTTTAGGTAGTTAGATAATGAGTGAACAAGTGACCATTTTCCATCCAGGATGTGTATGACTCAGCAGTGGAGTACTTTGGAGAGAATCCCAAAACCACTCCACCCTCCATGTTCTTCCCTGCGTTTGTGCGGTTCATCAAAGCTTATAAGGTTAGACACCCCAAACAGTGTCATTGTTTTAATTGACTAGTCTATAGATTTGGTCATTAATAATAATCATCATTTGGTGGGTTGGTTGATTGTCAGTTCATGTGATAACAATCAATCAATTTACAGCAAGCTGAGCAGGACAATGAGCAGAGGAACAAGAAGGATGTTCTGAACAATGATGGAAATGGCAGAGTGTCATCCGCTCCTCCTGGCCCTGATCCAGTGGCCCCCAAGGTGTGTAGAACCAAATGCTTCACCTTCAAGAGCAGAAGGATTTCTGTTCAAAAGTTTGTTCTGTAAAGTGATTTTCTACAAAAAAATGTCTAGATGTATTTCTTAAATATATTTTCTTTTTGCAAAAATATTAAAATTTGAAAGATTGAATGTTAAGATTCAAATGCACCCAAGTTTTTCTGACCTGATACAAAATGCAATTTGGACTCGATCCATGTATTTTCTGTGCTCAATTGATTCTGTCTGACACAATAACACCAGTGGGCAAAACCTAAAGCATTTAGAAAGATTTTCAGACATCATTTGAATCTAGATCATGTTCTGATGATCATGCCTTGTGGCCTTTGACTGGTAGGTTCCTATGAGGCCCAAGATGCCTCAAATGGACCTGATAGCAGAGCTGAAGAAGAGGCAGGTGACCCCACTTGTCCGCGAGGGCAAGGATGGTGCCATTGAGGACATTATCACAGGTGGGCATGGTGGCAAAAGGGGTCCAAGGTTAGACTAGGAGAAAGCTAATCATTATTGGGACAAATACAGTGCTGTTAAAGGTGTCAACTATTTTTACTGAATGTCTTTCCTCATATACTGTAGTTTTCTTGTAATATAACTTTATGGCAGTATGAATGATGATACAATATTATAATCATATACCATATGGAGTGGAAGGGCAGATAACTAATACACATTATTCTGAATTTGTTGATGTCTGTAATAACCCCTCACTTTATGCAAAGTCTGTGAATCATCTCTTCTTATTCCTAACATCTTTCAAATTATAATCCTTCCTCCCTCTATTTCATGTTGTCATCCTCAAACATTCCTTCGCATTTTCTTTTTACATCCTTTTTTCACACTTTGCCTTGTCATTCCCTCCCCTCTGAAATGATGCCCTCTCTTCTGTATGTCACTTGTGACTACTGCATGTCCTTCTCCTCTCATATCTTCATGTTTTTTCCTCCCACGGCTCTCACTCCTCTCTTTCTTTTTCTCCCTCTCTCTTCTTCTCTCTGGGGTTCTCAGCTTTAAAGGCTGTGCCCTTCACGGCCCGCTCTGGCAAGCGCTCCTCGCGCCTCTTCTGCGACTCTGGCTTCAGTGACGACAGTCCTTCATAGTTCCTTTGACAGTGTAGGTCCCTCTGTCCGTTTCTCTGGTCTTCTGTTTCTGTCAGTCTGGGTGTATTATTTGCCTCTGCGGCACTTGAATAAGGATGGATAGCTAAGTGGGTACAGTACTAGGACGCACGACACTTTTGCATACCGATAGACTGCAGCCTGCCAAATAATAAGGTATAGACTGCAGCCTGCCAAATAATAAGGTATAGACTCTTATTTAATGGGAGTGTTGATATGAGCCTAGAAGATGTTTCAGAACACCGTTGTTGTGCCTCGTCCTCCCCACAGACCTGAGAAACCAGCCCTACAGACGGACGGACGGGGGTCGACGCAGTGCTAAGTGGAAGCCAGGACAACAGCTCCACGTGTCCTCCGACATCTCCCTCTGAAACGCCCTGCAACAGCTCTGTAGCACTCAAACTCACTCATAGTCTGCAGTCATAAACGCACATGCACATACTGTATGTGCACACACTCGCACACACACACACCGCACACACACTAAGCATCCCCTCCCAATAACTCTTAAGCCATTGTGGAAATAGAGCTGCATGTATTACAAGTGCAAAGCTAAACAAACTTAACCCCATGTTAACATAGTGGGATAATTGATCCTTCATACCTGGGCCCATCACTGCTGACTGCAGATACTGAAGAGGAGAACTGCACAGTTTACATACACTGTGAGGAGTTTCTAAGCCAGATGTTTACAACTAGAACCACATGAAGCACTAAGCCTCTATCAGTCTATAAGCTTTTGCCATTTCAAATTTGGCACTGTACACTTAAGTACTTGGGCTTGGACAAATTGACTATTTACAAAATCACCATGTGATTGAAATGGAGAGATGAAACGATGTGCTATGAGCTTTTAGGCACTCACATACAGTACATTAGGTGATACTCACATACAGTACATTAGGTTATTGTGCATTTGGAACTGTGCACAAACTGCTGTAGCAGAGACTACATTTCTAGTTCACAATTAATATCTTACTTTATTTCACACTCAGATAGTTGAAATATTTAAACAAACAACATTTTCTAAGAAGTTTAAATCCTTTTGTAACTATGTACAATCATATTTAATTATAAATACATAAAAAAATACTTAGATAAAATAATAATTAATTCTATATAATGTAAAATGGGCGCTAGAACCGTTTTGTGCTTCACAATGTAGACCAATTGTCTGACAACACATCAGTGATCTATAAATATGTTTAAGATTTTTTAAGGCACCATAAATCCCACAATAACAATCTGTATGTTGTGTATTTTTCATCTACCGGACCTGTGTCAAATACAATTAGCAAAAACTTTCAAATACTTTAGGTGTTACTTACCTAGTTCATTACCTGAAAGAAGTGAATGCAACTCTTCCAGAAAGCATAAATGAGTATGTGATATGATTTACAGTGTATTTGCATCTCTGTCTTAGGGACAATAGGATACTGATTGCATATAGAATAAGATTTGTAATATATTTAAATTACTTTTAATATGCAAGTGAATAAAAACGTTTTCTCTAACTTTTTGGGGTTGTAACTAATAAACATTTTATACAGTTTTTGACTCCTATTGTTGTCTCCTGTCTCCTCCCAGGTATATTCAACCTGTCATTCTGCAAGTGTTTTTTATGCAATACAACATTTTTGTCTGGTCAAAGTTTACTCTTGTCAAACAGCTCTAAGATGCTCTAATATATCGTACTCAACATGACACAACTGTTTTATAGCGAGATGGCAATATAATACTGTGTGATCATTTGCTTATCAAAAATTGATTGACTCTGCTGTCTTTTATAAGACACTTTTATTCCCACAAAAAAACACAACAGAAATGTACAAAAGCAGCAGTCTTTGTACCATAGATTTTCTCACAAAAGCAGCAACAATCTTTCAATTCTTAAATTTGCATGGCATTAGCACTGATTCAGTAGATGGTCTAGTATACTTGTTCTGTATTCTCATACTATGATATCATTCTTCTTGAATATTCATCAAACAACACATCTCACACAGCAAGCATCACTCTCACGCCTCACAACAGTATATTAACAATGTTTCATATCTTTTGCAATTGTTTCATTAATCTTTATTTTTCTTTGCATGAATGTGACAGTAAAATGGGCCTTAACTGACTTTTTCACATTATACAAAATCTAATGCTCTGTACAATGTTTAATCTATAATACTGTACACTCACAAGTATACACAGAGTCTTTAACAAAAAGAACAAAAGTTTGACTTATAGACCCAGCGTGCAAATTCCGGGAATGTAAGTACATGCCGTTTAGATTTTTTTTTCCTACAAAATTCACATAAAAATCTATTTAGGTAATTATTTACATCAGATACAACATCCACAGACAACTTTGAACAACCACACATTCATCAACAAACCACCAATTGAGTGTATACTTTATATTGTACATATTACAAGGTGCACTTTTGATTACAATAGAGGAAGACAGCTACAGTATGGTTAGTCTTAACAGTGAGTACATACTTGTCAAGAGGAATGAGGATATGAGCTCTGAGTCTCGTTCCTTCTCATCTGTGCTTTTTGTCCATTTAATGTGCTGCTACTATAAGTATTCCATAAGTAATTTACCTTTAGGAGCTGTTAGGAGTTACTTTTCATAGCATGCTTCACTATGTTGTTGTTTTTACCCAAATAATTGTAGTTTTCTGCAGCAAAATGTTTTGCTTTTTAAATTATTTAACACAATGTGAAGAAATAAAAAATGTACATTATGAATAAACAAAATAATATCTTAATTTACAGTATAATGTATGATATGTAAGTGTGAATCCTCTTTTCCAAGTATAAAAATACAAAAGGGCTTGATTATACAAAACATAGATGAAGATTTATTTTATTTTTTACACATAAACAATAATTATAGTTACAGAGTTGTTATTATTATATGTCTTACAATACACCTCTGAAAGGATCTCTATTCTACAGCTTTTCCTGTTTTGTGATGCTTGTTTCTATTTTCAAGTCTAAATGATAATACATTTAATAAATGTACATTATTTAGTGTCATATACTGTAGCTTACTATTTCATATAGGTTATTTTGTGCCCGCGGTACAAAGTCATGCTTGCAGCATGAGTTTCCTTGGCAGTATCTTGATACTTCACTCCAGCAAGGTGCCAAAGAGCATGTCACCTTCAGTTGGATAATCTGTCTTCTATTTTGTAACATAGTAAGTAGTACATTTTGTGTTAGGCCTAACAGAAAATCAGCTCCAATATTAACATCTATATTGATGTTCTTACTTGGCTATGACAAATACTGTGGGCTTGATGTAATAATGGCTGGGGTCAGTGAGCAAATATTGTCCTATTTAGTTCACAATAATACACAAAACAAAGACTTTTACTTATAATTATGACAATGTATAAAGCCGCCTTGGTATCATAAGTGATTCTGTGGTTTCAATCTTGTTCCCTAAATCAACTACTTATACAGTATTCATTTGTTGTATTATATCCATGTACAAGGCTGTATTTTAGGACAAATAGCCAACATGATTATTGGACATCTCTATTCCTTTCAGTCCCTTGTTTTTCCCAAGGATGACACTGAAAATGCAGCATTCAGCTTTTCCCTGTGTGTTTTGACCCTTTTAAAGGGTTGTCACTGAATAAAATAATCCTTAAAATCTGGTCCTTTTCACTCATTTGGGTAACATCTGGCAGTCACCACACCATGATTGTCTACAGATCCTTGGTAAGATCATTGGAACTATTCCATCCTTAGAATAATTGTATCTTAAGTCTTAAAAATGCAGAAACATCGTTGTTGGAATTTGGGGTATTTTTGGTCTGAGAGAGACCTGCAGTAAATATAGTGGAAACAGAGAGAGAACACCAACGCCTCGAAGATTAAATCATAGCCCAAGAGAGCAGGGGAAATGGTTGTGAGGAACGCTCCAATTGGCAAGTGTCAGTTAGATTGTGAATTAGCCAGGAGAAAGGTTAATTGCAGAGGAAGTGATGTATTCACAGCTTAGTTCTGCTAAGGGGCTAAGACAATAGCAAAAGGGAAGTGATGCGTGATAGAAAGGCAAAATGTTGCTTTTCTAATTCTTTTTGAAGGAAAAGGTAGATTTTCTAAAGATAATGCTGAAGTGCATCCAGTTGTGGGGTTAAAGTCTAAACTTAGATTATATGAATGAATAACTTTAGCATACCAATCTGACAACTTTAACGGGAAAACGAAAAATGCACCTTTGTGTATCAATGTTTAATCAAATTCTTGTTTAACATTTTTATTTGTTCTTTGAGCTCCTGTTGCATGAAAAATACAAATCGTTTCAAGGTGGAAGTTTAGATCATGAATTATCTTATGTTGTGGATCATGTTGTCATGTTGTGCCTATCATGATCCAAGCTTAAATTTTGAACACACAAGTATGCCATCCTACTCAAAATGATAATAGTAGGATAATAGTTGGAACAGAGTTAATAGTCAACAGAAGTGTGCAGAGGGAATGTATGCACAACACACAGTTTTCAGGATTTCAGCAAGCACACTGGTTACTCATCAAATACCTTAACTAAACTTTCAACCATCCTCTCTGATCTGATCTTTCCTGTTGCTGGAAGCAATTGACACGTCTTTGAAATGATTCTCAGGAGCCACAGGGGGCACTATGTGTCTGTTGCGCCTTGACTGCATTTACCTATATTGGCCACCGGGGATGCTGTGTTTGGTGCATCGGCGTGACAGTCGTCAGGCTCACTGGGAGATCAGAGAGAGCGTGTGGCTGTCGCAAAGCTGAGCGTAGGCAGAGCTGGGGAAATATTGCTGTGATCAGTAGCGAGATGCTGTCAGGGCTCTGGGACAAGCAATCTGTCCTGATTCAGCTTCTCGTTCTCCCTTCCTCTCTCTTTCTTTCTTTATCTCTCTCATTCTCTCTCTGTCTCTCTCTCTGTCTCTGAGGAAGAGGGGATAGAGAGGAAAGGGTGTGGTGGTGAAGTAAGCTTTGGAGAGTAAGATGATCTTTTTATTTCATACAAATGAATTCCTGGAGGGAATAACAAACCTGAATTTGTTGTTTAGATTTCAAACGTATTATTCAGTAACCGTTTTGGATCCTAAACTAAACTCCCTCTTATAATGAGAATTTATGATTCATCTTTGCATGAACCAGTTAAAACTATTTGTTTGTCAAGACAATTTACATCCAAGAGTTAATGTACTTGTTTGAACCTCAAACTCAAGGGGGACTCCCACCAAGAGAAGGAAACAAAAAAAGTAAGGAGAAAAGCCTGTCTCACTGACTTATTTGGACATTCTTCAAGCTTGATCCGACGCCAATGCTAATGAATTGCTTGCCCTTTAGCGAACAAGAGATTTGGCCTCAGATTAGATGAGTATGGGCCCCACGCACACTGCTGCCATGGTGGTTTACCCATCCAACAGTTCAATGAGGCAAAAGGTTTACAGGGCCAAACAGACGAGGTTCCCATAAGACGAACAATGTGAAACTCCTATTTGAGCTGGGAGACGAGTACGAACAATGAGATTCGGGGAAGAGTAGAGGCATTCTTTTAAGGGTGCTAGTGAGTTGTTGCACTGATGTCGATTTAGATCAATGTCGGCTCTGGTGTGTTTGGTTCTAGTCATGACAAATGGGGCTGGAATGTGTCCTTGGGAGGCCTGCTTGCTCAGAGTGAGATAGACTGGTGTATGGAGACTTGTGAAGATTCCCGCAAGCTTTGGAAACAATGGGTTATGAAGGTACAGTAACTCACAGATAAAGATATTGTACCTATAACGTAGGTCAAAATAGAAGTCATGTTACTGAAGGTATTGTAGCACCACAGGCAGAGTACAGGAGGCAAGGCTACATGATGACTACAGGGTTACCGGCCAAATGTTAAAACTACTGAACTAAATAACTATGCTCAAGTTACATGGGCAGGTAGCAAGAGAAAACCTAGCCAACGCACACATTCCAATTGAAGGAAACTAAATACAACAATGTAGGTACAGTAACCTTACAAAGGTACATTCAAATCCTCTATGCAATTAGCTAATTTTACGCAAAACGTATACAGCTGAAAAGGATTATTGTGATTAGGTTCAGGTTTCTGTGATCTCAGTTTTAAAGTAAAATACTATATCAACCCTCCATTCTCTACCTCTCTTGACCTTGACATTAACAAGGCAAGTTGAAAGTGGACAGCAAGTGGGAGCAACAATGTATTCTTCTGTATGCATGGAAATTATGTAGGCTACTGGAAATTATTTACATAATGTAGTTTTTTTTTTTTACTTTGGTGTGAAAATGAGCTAGGATGAGCTACATGTGAAGGGAGGGAAAAAGGTATTGTGTCACGATCCTCCTTCATGGCTCTGGGGCCATTGCTACATCTGCAGCTCTCAGAGTCCAATTGCAAATGTGGTTGTCAAGTAACGGAAGAGAAAGGTGCACCAATGCTCCCAAGCCATAGTATGCAGTTCCAGCTTATTTATCCGTAGTCCCTGTAATGCTTGTCAAATAAACTGTTACATCACAACATTTTGAACCAAAAAATTATATTTTCGTCTGTGTTTTAGAGATAAAGATAATGTCACCTGGTCATTGTATTTACAACAGTAGGCAGTTTTGGACTTCAATTGTTGTCCATGTAGTGGTAGTGGGCTAAGCTATTTTATGGCACACTTGTATCTATTTTTCTGCCAACTGTAATTGGGTAATCCTTCTCCATATATACGCCTGAGGCAGTCATGTATTATGCACATCTTTTGATCATGACATGGACAACATTTCTGTTGAGGAGGTTTCCCCTTCCTACTCCTCACAAACAACACAAACACAAAGAAATAAAAAGAAATTACAGTCAGATAAGTGGTGGTGGCCTTGGGCTCTTTATGAAAGGTTATTGGTTTAAAAGCACCTTCTTTTTTTCTGTTGTCAAATCATGCTCCCATAACTACAATTTAAGAATGTCAGATCCTTATTGTACCCACAATATAATTGATATGTCATGTACAAGCATCTACTGTAGTACATCCAATGAATTCCAATATTATGCCTTTATGATTTGCATACAGTAAACCTTATAAATGCAACATGTATTTTGTTTGCTTGGTCACATACAGTTTACTATTGGACAGAACAAATTACTTATGTACTTCTTTACACAACAAACACTATACATGGTTGCAAGTGGATTGATGAACATTCGATAGAAGACATCTAAAGCACCATGATTATACTCTTAGTAAATAGGAGTACCTTTTTTGCACAAAACTAATGCAATGTATAACTTCCCAAATAAGCTGCCTCATTTAATTCAAACTCAATCAATAAAAGTGTGGAAAACAATAACAGGAGGAAGCATTTCACATAGTTGTTTTCACTGCAGAGCAAATAGTCATGAATACCATACTATTGCATGGGTTGTATTTCTTGTGACTGTAAGCTGCCCAGATGGTGCAACAATGTCAAGGTCAGCATGATAGCAATATGCTAGCATTTGCAATTGCTAATGGGCAGCGTTTTGGGGGGGGGTCTGTCCTTTTGGGGAGGTCGTCTTCACTTAGAAATACTTAATACAAATGTGCTACTTTGAAACAGATGACTGAAACTCATATCTGACCAACGATCAATCAGAATGTCATAATCACAACCCTACAGACCCCTACACAAGGTAGGTGACCCTTATAACTACCTGAAAGAAATCTATTAGTTAAATCATAGGGTATGGATTAGTGCCATGAAGCCAATTACAGGATTGTGGCAGGCTCAGGTGCTAGCCAGGAGGTAGATGGCTAGCTGTTTTATCTTGAGCTCGCTATATTAAAAGCCTTTTTTTTCAGTTGAGGGCTACTGTAAGGTATGTTAAGGCTGCTCAAAATATTGGGGTTGAGTTGGAGTGTCTGCAGGACCAGATAAGACTACGGTTTTTGTAGGTTTTCATCTCAGAGGGAGACTGGCTGGTTGTGACTAACCAGAGGTGTGCTGCACTAGGAAATTGATCCTTTATGTCATTTTTGATCATATTACATTGTCCGTAATGTATTAATTAATTATTAGTCTTTTTTAAAATTCCTTCCATTTTCTTTGCCTCTCATTCTTCTCTTTAATGTGTCTGCATTTCAAGCACTGTGAATATACGGCTGAAAAACATTGTGCTGAGAATTCAAGTGGGCACTTCACTACACTTTGAACACCGCACTACACCATTTGAGGGCTAACGACCCTTTAGCTTTTGAACTGTGCTTCATTCTCAGCTGTTAAGTAACATAGAGTATTATATACTGTAGTATCTATACTACTGGACCAAGATTATCACCTTTTTTTTTTACACAATAGGCCAAGACTTTGGCTATTGGGCCACAACAATATCCTAGAACAACAGGACAATGCTGAAAAATGAAAACATTAGTTTGAGGCACTGGGAACAGCCAATGATTTGGAGAAAGTGGATGTAGGATTTGATAGATGGAAGATCAAGGTATTGACATTGAGTTGTACAAATGGTTCCGTGGCATTATCGATAAGAATGGTTTGAAGAAAGATTATGTAGCTGTATTAGCCTCTCTAAGGCATCGTTCACATTAGGAACCATGGAATAATCACAAAATTACTTTTCACAGACAAACTGAGTAATGCCAACTATTTAGGCATGCCAAGCACATCTATATCTGCCATTTGGGTTGTTACTACCAGTCAAAACAAAAAAACTGCATCACATCAAAACTCCTGAAATTGTCCTTTGGAGTGGTATCTTTCCTCCAAGCTGTCTTGAATGAGCCCAGTTGGTATATCCTGGGTGGGGCAGTCATGGATGGCACACAATGAAGGACTGTAACTCTAAGAAGGGCTTTTCTCAGAAATGGAATACCTGTTGCTGGCCCTGGATCTTAGGAAAGTCCTCTTTCTGCTTCCTGGTCTTGGGCCTCTCCAGACTGCCCTGTTGGAGGTGCTTGAGTCGGGCTGCTACAGTAGGCTGAGGTCCCTTGGTTGGTCCTGGAGAGTTGCTGACAGTCTAGGCAGAGCATAGAGGAGGAGAGTTGGGTTTAATGCTGTGTCATCTTTCCCTTACTGTACTGGCAACGAGGTGGCATCCTTAGAAGATTGTATTTATGGACACTGAAACCGCAGGACCTGATGTAATTAGTCAATCAATATGTTGATAATTCTTACAGTGGAACATTTGCATTAGAAGGACCCTGTAATTAAATGATTTATATAATCTTTCTGTTGAGGCGTGTAAGTAGAAGAATTGTGAATGACAACATAATGTTGCACAGTTCAACATGGTGGACTTTGAGTTTAGCCAATTCAAACCAGGGGCGTAGCCACGGGTAGGCCTGGGTAGGCACAGGCCTACCCAATTTGTTCTAAGGCCTACCCAAAAACGAAAATATCTCCGAAAAATGCAGTAAATAAGTAAAAAAAATGAAAAGATGCCTATCCATGTTTTTCTAGGCCTACCCAAAAATATTATTCTGGCTACGCCCCTGATTCAAACTGAGCGGATGAGATATTTAAAAAGTTATTTCTCAATCACCCTTTCCATCTGGAACTGTGACCCTAAACATATTCCATCACAGTTTCATGTTTTGACGGCTTACTTAGTAAAGCATACTAAGTTTAATTGTAGCAAAATGACTTTTAACTGAACAAAATATGTTGCTACTCCTGCCAGAAAGTCTAATCATCTGTCGGTCTGCAACCCAACGTGAATGCATTCTCCGTTTGAATAAAATGCAACTTTGACTCAATTCAAATTGCAGCTTTCCCTCCTTTGAGAAATCATTCATCAACTGGTTAATTTACTGTGCGATAGAAGGGCATTTGTTTTCCCTAAACAAATCACATGAGATCAACAATAACCGCATGGAAAGGAGGACAGAAAGATGCATATTCTTTTGAATGTTTAAACAGGTGACAAACTATCACAGTATAGATTCTAGAATGAGAAAATTAGTGCTCCATTAGTAAGATTGAATGCAGTCCATATGTGAGCTTTTAGAGAAACATTGGAACTGTAGTTATGAAAGGAAGAGAATAATTAGACAAGGCAGTTGGATTTAATAGAATCTGTAATTGTTTCCTTCACTGGAACAAGCTAAGCGCCATGTTCTGGAAGGTATGACAGTAATTTTAAATGAATGAAGAGCCGCACCAAGGAGAATCAATGAACCATTTCTTGCACCTGTTTGTTTTTCTTTAAGGAACACAATTTTTTGACTGGTGGCTACAGGATATGGACAGGCTCCATACAAGCGATGAACAAACTGTTCTTAGGATGTTTGGCAGTTTTTGAGGATTACACACGTATGTTTCATGCTATCCTGTATTCCTTTTTTTTCCCTAGCAATTGGACGGGTGCATTTGATTCATCCTGCAGCACGTCCTGGGTGGGGCTGACTTAACACTCAGGCATGTTAGAAGCATGTTGGAGAAAGAAAAGGCAACGATGAAGAAGAGACGGAGAATTTGAGAGTAGGGAAAGCACGGCAGGCAAAGGTTTTTTTCGGGGGGGCAGGGTCGGGTGGGTCTGTTACCTGTCGTCCCAGAGACCCTGTGGAGCATTGAGGGAGGTGAGTGGGCCTCGGTAGAGTGTTGGGCAGATAGTGGGGAGGGGATACTTTGACGGGGGCTCTCTGAAATATCTGGTGGGTGGGTGGGGGTTGTCAGTGTGTGGGAGAGCGGTGTAAGGTTATCACATTGCCATTGAGCATACTGACAGCAACACATTTTAGGACAGCCACTTGGTTCAGAAGAGTCACTTGATTCCGTTTCAATAATAGTTCTTTACATACATACAGTATCTGCATCAGAGCAAGCTCTTTTGCCAATGTAACCTCACATAAAGATTATTTATATTACTTTCTCTCTATGTTAGACATTGTTTGAAATTGGCTCCAAACAAAATATGTTTGAACAAAGGAATCAACATTCCATCTTGTATATCCTTTCCTATATATAAAATCCTCGACTTACACCAGCACTTCAATGATCAAATCCCTTGCACATGTCAAACTTAAGAACTGTGACTCCCAAAAATATATCAGTGTGGTTTTTCCCCCCCAAAACGGCCAACCAGCTCTTACCTCTAGTTCAGCTATGATCTTCTCCTCGTCATCTTCATCTTTGATCGCTGAAGCGGCGATTACAGGGGGCGTGGAGGCAGGGCGAGGGGCGTCACATGGTGTCCGCCTGAGCTTCACCAGGGTCTTGGGGACCTCGCCATCCTCTGACTCTGGCTTCTGTCAAAATGGTAGTGTCACTACACCTACTTTGGCAGTTAAAACGTTTCGATTCTGTTGCCAGTCTGCGATGAGGAGTGGGGAAAAAACATCGACTTCTAAAATGTCTCTGTGGAACAGCAATTCTGAATATCAAGAGCCACTTATTACACGAATGCATAGCGAACCTTCTATGAGTGTTCCAAAGATGAATTGACAGTTATATTTAAGAATAGAAATGCATCTGCATACTAAATAAGTTGAATGTATAGTACTTAATGGCCGATTCACCTACCATTAAACTCTTGGTGGTGACAATAACCTCCCCGGTGCGGTTTGTGGTGATCCCGTGGGCTGATGGGAAACTACGGCGAGGTGGTGGGGGAGGCGGGGACTTTGAAGGCTTCTCTGTGCGATACCTGGTCACTGTCAGCTCCGCTACAACCAACAAGCAGGTAGATTTCCGAAAATCCTGTCATGACAGTCGTCCCATACACTAACAACCACTTAGTCATAATACAAGAGTAGTCACTCGTTTCGAACGTAACGACAAATTAATCATCGCCAGGCACACCAGTTACTCAGCGAAAATACGATACATCATGATCACTCTGACACAATAAACGGAATAAACAAGAAAAAATGATTCGTTGTCATATTGGATGACTACCCTAGTCACAACACTCAACACTCAACCCAAACCATGAAACCTAATCAGTAAGTAAGATACTGTAATGTGAAGACATTCCCCCCACCTGAACCACGACGTGAACCACCTTCCAACTTTTGGGCAGTCATCTGAACCTTACTCTGCTGCTGGTCTACACCGGTGGTAGTTGAGGACGAGCTTGTAGTAGTGGTAGAGGCAATAGCAGTAGTGGCAGCAGTGGTCATGGATGTAGAGGTAATAGGGGTCATCTGGGGCTTGGGGGGCACTACAGGCTTGTTGATCTGCCGGGCAGCAAAGTCCAGGTCTGGGATGGCCTTCATTAGTTCGGCCTGGGTCTCCTCCAGGAGTCGGTTGATGTCCTGGGCGCTGAATTGGGTCAGACTGGCCCTCTTCTCCTCCCAGTCTCGTTCTGCAGCCTGTGGAACACATACAGTAAAACAACTTAGTTGTGTATGTTGCATAATGTGGTTCCTCTAACCTTGAATAAGATTGTACAGAATGCACATCCATACATACGTACCTACATACACACACACACATACACACTAACACAGCATCAAAATACACAGGTAAGGTGTATGAGTATAGCTCACTGGTCGAGCATTTGATAAAAAGGTAGTAGGTTCCCATCCCCCTTGTGGGTCTTTTTGGATAAAAGCGTTTGCTAAAGGAATACGTCACTATCATTACCAGTCGGACCTCCGCGGACACTGATTTGTCAGCACGGCGACTGGGCAGCTCGTCCAGAGCTCTGGACCTGTAGGTGGTCGCTGGCTGGGAGTCCTGCTCAGGACCCAGCGCGTCCGGATCACTGCCTGACATGGGCATCCAGTTGGCCAGGCTGGCACTGCCCCCGAGGTCGTTGAGGCTGAGAGGCGGGCTGGACAGCATGTCCAGGTCTGAGCCCCGCCCCATGTCCTCGGCACGCTTGGCTGATTGGCTGGATACATCCTCTGGGCCCTTCCACATGCCCTCGGTAACTTGTCTGTACATACAGGGGGGATATAATACACTAACAAAACACATTGTGGTGTCAGGTGTCTGTGTAGTCCATCTAACCAAAGCACGAATCCAATACAACCCAAACATGATCTGGTTCTGAGTGGTCATGAGTGGTTCATGGTGTGAGACCCATCACATAACTAGATTTTAACATCTACTGAGCAAAGGGAATATGCTTTCATGTCTAGTTTAGAAATCCTCGATTTTTCAACAATGCGAGTGTAGTAGTGCGGACTCCATGCATTACACATGTGCCCTACCTGATTGAGGCGGTCAACATTTAGAAGATGCATACTTGGTGAATGTGTCAGCGTCTGTGACTGCTGCCTGCCTAGGTTGGTCGTGGTATAACCACACTCAGTGGTCAGTTTATTGGAACCATACCTGCGTAAGGTGGTCAGCGTGTCAGTCATGGTGTTACAACGCTTCAGCAGGGCATCAAGTCGGTGTGGTTCCTCCTTCAAGAACTTGACTGCTTCAACTTCCACCCTAAGCACCACCCGCATCTTGCTCTGCAGACTGGGGAATTGGTCTAGAGAGGGGAGGGGGCAGACAGAGAGACAAACAATGAGACAGGTAAAGAAACATAGAGAGCGAGAGAGAGAAAGAGAGAGAGAGAGAGAGAGAGAGAGAGAGAGAGAGAGAGAGAGAGAGAGAGAGAGAGAGAGAGAGAGAGAGAGAGAGAGAGAGGGAGGGAGAGAGAGAGAGAGAGAGGGAGAGAGAGAGAGAGAGAGAGAGAGAGAGAGAGAGAGAGAGAGAGAGAGAGAGAGAGAGAGAGAGAGAGAGAGGAACAATATGGAAGAAGATATTAAATTAAGGATCATATCATTTTGCTCTGTGAAAATGTGAGTATTATATTGCGCCGATAAAATGTGTGGAATTGAATGGAATTGAATTAAAGGCAAAGGGGTAGCGAGAAAGACGGAAAATACAAAAGATGATTCCGAGAATAATAATGAATATGTCATGCGTCTGTGGGTGTGCACACAGGTCCGTCTTCACGTGAAAGAACATGTTCATGTTAGTAAAGAATCTTCTTTTGGTCTCGTCACATTCCCCGCTGAGTGTCAGTGTAGTCTTGGCCCCCCTGCAGTTATCACACTGAGCAGAACAAACTGGGAGATTCTCTTTCGACATTCGACTATTTGAGGGGAATTTAGATCTCGACACACACAGTCACACAGATGTCACCTTCCTTGTTAAACTTGCATCTGCCGTATTGTGGTTAAAAGTGTTACACATGTTCCACAATCTGCTAGTTGCAGCTGTACTGTCATTAAGAGGCAGTCACATTCATGGTAGGGGTGTGAATGCTCTTGTCTATTACAAATTCCGTTCACCTACGCACTGAGGGAAACAGCTAAGACATATTTCTAATGTGAGCACTGTATCTGGTGAAGCATATATATATTTTAATATCACATTTAATAAGAGGCCATGAGGACTTGAGTCTGTAAGAGCTCCACTCAATTTAAAATAAATTACATTTCAATTCAATACTTTATTTGCATGAATCGGTGAGGATTCGTGCCAAAGTAATATAACACAGAATTTTTTTAAATATATGAATAATAATTGCTATAACACAGTATAATGAGTTCTAAAATAAAATAACTCAAGATTATGCTAATGATCAAAAAAGTTAAGGTGGTGAAATTTTTATATTAAGAATTTGTAGAAACAGTACAGACATAAAATATTTGGGGGGAATATACTCTAACTAAATACAGTCCAGATCATCCAAATCTGCATCGTCCTTTGAAAATTCTAGAACAACCCACTCACTCTTGAGAGCTGTGAGGGTTTCCCCCAGAGTCCTCAGCTCTTTGCTCTTCTGTTCCACCTCTTGTTCAGTCACCAGTCCGTGGTTCACCGACGAGTTCCTCTGGAGTTCCTCCACAGACTTCTCCAGATCACTGAAACACCAACTACAGGTCACGACTCCAGAAAACTCAAATCCTGTGTCTACTTGTGTGTTCTGTGTTTCTGGAGTCTGTAATGCCAGCACCAGATGTGGAGGCTACAATACATTGCACAAACACTGAAACAAATAAACTTTTTTCCAGAACATGCAAGCTGTAAGTTAACATTGTAGTGCTGTTGAATACACATTTAAGAACTAACTAACAAGAGTCCCTGAAATGCTTGGCATCAACCATGCGCAATGGATTATGTACCTATCTATAATTGTTATGTACCTATCTAAGAGTTGTTCAGTACAGCCTAAACTCAATGTATCTGAGTGGACATCAGATCATTACAAACATGCAGATGAATTTTTCCATGGTTGGTTATGAATCCTGGGGTAAAGAGGGTGCCTTAGCCATGAAGATGATTCGAGTTTTAGATTCTGCTGCTGTTACTTTGATGATGATTATGGGCTTGGTTGGTTGGTTGGTTGGTTGGGTTTGATGTTTTTCATTCTCAAGGTTTGATTAATTGTAGTCTAGTTTCATCCTGTCACGGTTAGGCTTATTTTCGTTTTCATCTTAGAGCTGAACTCACTGTAGCTGCTGGATGAGCAACTCTTCCTGGTTGAGGTACTTGAGCCTCTCCTCCTCCACCAGGAGGCGCTGTCTCTGGAGCGGATCCTCCTGGGTGCGCATGGCGTCCAGCATCATCAGGCTCAGCTCGGACTCAGTCTGCCTCAGCAGGGACTGAACCGAGTCCTGGTTCTCCAGCTGTGAGGTCACATGGGCAGGTGTTCATCTCATCAACACTGTACTGCACACACACGCATGCACACTAACACACACCCATATGCATCCGATGGAGACACACACCGACACACACACACGGATGTATGTAAAATACATATTCAGAAGACACACACACACTCACCTGTATGTTGCGCAGCTGGGACAGTTGTTTACGCAGTGCGTTGGTGTTGTGCTGCAGGCCTTGCAGGTGGACCTGCATCTGAAGCCGTGACACTGTGATTGGCTGTGAGGCCCCCGTGGGCGGAGGTGGCATCAGGGCCAGGGGAGCCAATGGGGTGAGAGCTACCAATCAGATAGCAGGGTTTTGGTCATGTGGCTAAGGTTTATTCATTGTGACATTGGTTACGGCTAGGTTTAGTGTAATTGTACACCTGTAGTTCAGAGCAACATCAAGCATACGTTGAACTGGTGTACAAACAGCAAAACATTTATAATTTGAAATTATTGAAATCTACTACATATTCTTATAGGGTATCAAATACGTTTCGGTAATAAAATTAAAGTATTGAGTCTTCACTGACATCAATCAATTCATGTTTTGCATCATTCACTGCAAAAAAAACATTTTGGGTAACACTTTATAATAAGTCAACGCTTTTTGGCATTTACAAAGTGTTAACTAATAGTTAGTTAATCCTTTATAAAACATTTTGAAACATTAACAATACGTTATTAAATAGTTAATAAGCTTATTATTAAACAGTATGTTGATCATTAATAAACACTGTTAAAAATTATGTATTTTGTTCATAATACAATTCATAAGGTGTTTGATAACTGCATTATCATACTTTATAGACAGCTTGTTAATATAGTTGCAAACCAGTAGTTTAAAAGGTGTTAATGGTACATGAGCTGGTATAGAAAGCATTAGCAAATGGTGAACAAACCATTTATATTACCTTTATAAAGCATGAGTAAATAACTAACAACATATTTACTTATGTCTTTAATTAATGTATGCCAAGTCAAATACAGGATGTACACTATGCTTTGCAGATATCTTAACAACTATTTTATAAAGACTTACTAATGATGCAACTTCTGATTAGTAATGCAAGTTATAAAGCATTTACTAACTGTTAGTTAAGGCTTTTGCGTGACCTAATCTAAAGTGTGAACTATTTATGCCTTATTAAGCATTTATAGAAATACTATAGGCCTATAGATGTTGTGTTTTTGTTTTTTAGAAGAAATAGATGTTAATTTATTTACCTGGGTAATAAAATAGTATTTTATTTCCATTAAGAAGCAATACAGTAGAATTGGTATAAAAGTTGGTTACCCAAAGCTGTATTTTATTTTAAAAAAATGGCTGTAATAAACTGGAAATGTTTAGCTACTCCTCAACAGGTCTGCAAACGCCTTTGAAAGCAGAGATTTGTTAAAACGTTCAAATCGTTTTAACAAATTGAGGCGACAAAGCGTTTGCTGACCTGTCAAAGAGTAAACATTTGGTTTCTTATATACTACAACAATACGTGGGAAGATCCCAAATCAAACACGGCGAATCTGGAGCAGACGCCCTCTTGTCAGAGCAATCAGCTGCACTTGTACTGGTGACGTCACTACATCTCCAAGGCAACATATCAACAACTCTTTTGAGAACGTCTTCTTAACCAATAAGAACAGCATATTGGTTCAATTGCAACAACAGTACGAGCGTTCTGATTGGCTAATGGGTAGTCATGCCAGCCGCGTATTAAGTCATTATATATATCTATGCGCGTATTGACCTCATCTGCGGTCTGATACGTGTTCTTATTGCCCTCCGCTGATGTCATCTTCAAAATGAGCGAGATCGAAGAGTTTTAGTAACCAGATGACAGTGAAGACATCAACAGCGACGAGGAAATTCTTAACTTTCTAAAAGAGCAGAAAAGTGTGAACACAGAGAGATAAACGACAAGCGCTAGGCAGATTGCTAGGTTTGGTTGCTCATATTTCAGATTGGTTGCTAGGTGCTAACACCTGAAACACACCGTGAGAAGACTTGAGTAGAGCTGGACAAAACGACATGTTTTAGCTAAATGAAAAGAGCTAAAAATGCCATATAATAAACAACTTACCTCGACCGTTCGGTCATGCCGGGAAATATCAAACTGAGGTTTTAACGTATCGACCGCTGTCACTCTCGGCTAGTAGCGTTAGAGCTAAGTAGTTAGTAAGACACATGCCTGTCATTACTTTAATAAAATAGTAATTTTGTGTATCACATTGTGTTGTGTCTGTTTCCTTTTGAGAAACGTATGTTCAGCCTTTGTGAATGTGAGGTTCGAGAATGGACAAGAATACCTTAATAAATAACTTATAAATGTTTAATAAGGCATAGATAGTTCACACTTTAGATTAGGTCACGCAACAGCCTTAACTAACAGTTAGTGAATGCTTTATAACTTGCATTACTAATCAGAAGTTGCATCATTAGTAAGTCTTTATAAAATAGTTGTTAAGATATCTGCTAAGTATTGGTGTACATAATGTATTCGACTTGGCGTACATTAATTAAAGACATAAGTAAATATGTTGTTAGTTATTTACTCATGCTTTGTAAAGGTAATGTAAATGGTTTGTTCACCATTTGCTAATGCTTTCTATAGCAGCTCATGTACCACTAACACCTTTTAAACTACTGGTTTGCAACTATATTAACAAGCTGTCTATAAAGTATGATAATGCAGTTATCAAACACCTTATGAATTGTATTATGAATAAAATATCATATTTAACAGTGTTTATTAATGATCAACATAGTGTTTAATAATAAGATTATTAACTATTTAATAATGTATTGTTAATGTTTCAAAACGTTTTATAAAGAATTAACTAACTATTAGTTAACACTTAGTAAATGCCAAAAAGCGTTGACTTATTATAAAGTGTTACCACATTTGGTAACATATTTTGATATTCATATTTCCATGCATAATAAGACAAAGGGAGGGACTACAGAAGGCAATCAATTGCAAATAAAGGCAAAACACACTGCTGGTTCACTTGGAATGAATTATTATCAAATATAGATGAACCCTTATTGTGGTTATCCTTTATCTGCACAAGGTTGAATCAGGGAATCACTCACAACCCTGATTAAAGATATGGTTCACCTAAATTATCAAATCTTTCACTTGAAGAACATTTTATGGACTGGAGTACTCACACCCACAGCTTGTAAATATTCTTGCAGTTGTTAGTGGTCAGTATCAGCAGGAAAGTTAAAAGATGAGAGTGAACTGACCTTAGGTAACATGCGTCTATTCAAAAATAAGGAAGCAAATGCCATCTTTTAGGTGAACTATCCCTTTAAAAGGGTTGGTTAGAATACAATGTCAAACAGAGTTCCAAAACACAATAGGAATACCAATCACACTGTACTAATACAGTGCACCTGATACCATGGAGAAACTAAACTTGTGATAAAATATATCCAGGGTGTTCAGAGAGCTTGGGTGTCTAACCACAGCTAATTCTAGAATGGGACTTTCAAGCGAGGGCATGTGGCTGTCACACTGTCCAGTTTAAAAAAAGTGACTTTCAAAGGTCCCACCAGATTTAGCACACAAGGAATAAAAATAAATACAAATATTTAGCTGAAAAACAGGGATTATTGAGAAATAATGCCGTCTTTTAGACCAGAACTCAAAGTCTTGGATTGAAATGTTTGGAAGCTGGAAATCAGGAAGACGACTAACAGAAAGAACAGAAATATCTCAATGCTAACAAAATACTAAAATAAATAGCTGCCTGGCCATGTCTTCATAATGATGGGATGACATAACCATTTCAGCTTCATTGGTCAAGTTCACGACAACCATTGGACAGTACATCCCAAAGAGCAAGTCGCACATCACAACATGGGCTACAAGGCTATCCCACCCAGCTCTGAAATCAACACCTAGCTACTGTAATACACCAGGCAGAATATGACAGACTGCAACATCTACTGTAACTTGACAAAAGCCTTCAAAAAGAAACTCACTTCAGACAAATCACGGACTCCTCAGTGCCATGTTGCTTAATGAGAGACTGAAAACAACTCAAGGACACAACCAGCACAGTACAGTGTGCAGCTTGTAGGTAGTGGTGTTCTAATGTCACCCCACCACACATGACTGAGAGCAGACAAAACATAATGAAACTTCCACCACTTCACACTGAACAGAGGGTCAACAGAGGGTCAACAGAGGGTCAACAGAGGGTCAACAGAGGGTCAACACGTACTGGACCGATTCCCAATCAAGACACTGAACACAGATGTGGATAATTGGAAATTCAGATCCATACACAGATTTTCTGCAGAACATAACGAGGGATAATGACCTCCACAGTGGAGTCAGAGAGACTAAAGAGAGACAAACAGAGGAGGAGGGAGGACAACTTTAGGACATAATACCTTTCTCTTTTTTTAACCGTCCAGCTAAAACAAGAAGCAGGCACGAGTTAATAGCAAAAGCGAAGACAGATACAGTGCGAGCTCGCAACAGCATGTAAGGCACATTGATCACATAAGCAACTCAGTACAATTCTCCTGGGCAAAGAAATATAAATATCAACATCATGCAGTGGGATGGGCTCTTTGTGTACGCTATGACAAGTTGTTTGGAAATGTTTCAACAACAAAAAAAGAAGGTCGTAACTATTGTATAAGTACTCACGGTCTGTCCCAGAACAGTCACTGGCAGTCTCAATCTTCTCACTGTTATTGAGAGATGAAGTGTTCAAGAATTTAGCAATCTGCACTGTATGCACACTTGCAGCTGGCAGTCGGTACTGAAGTAAAGATGCGTGTAAATTATATATTGTGGTGTATTGAGTGTTAAGGTGGGGACTTTTATTGGAGCACTCAAGGTTGACCAGCATACAAGAAGAGTGTATAAGTTTGTTTGTTTGTTTGTTTGTTTGTGTGAGTGTGTGTGTCTTACGGGCTGTCTGCATCTGGTCCCCTGCTCAGTACGCTCTGCAGTAGACCAGTCAGACTGGCTATCTGCTTCTCCATCGCTTCCATGCGCTCCCTTCACACACAAATTATGCCAACAGTCATTCAAACATTCAACATTGAAACTATAATAATTCTCATTAAATTCAGTCTCATACGGCATCCAATAAGGGGAAGGGCATAACAGGAATTTCCCAGGGAGCTCCTCAAGCGTTCCCGTATGTATTACCAGCAACACTGACACATTCCAGACACCCAATACGCACCAGCGATGAACAGTGACAGACTGCTTTTCTTACCTGGTCTCTGTCTCGTTGCCTGGTAGAGGTGAGCTGAAGCCTGGAGCTCCGCCCCCTCCCTCCCCTCCCAGCCCAGCCATCAGACACAGCTGATCAGGCCCCAAACCCAGGCCGGGCCCCTGGCCCCTGGACTTGGGACTCTCCCCAAACACGGAGGACGTCACCGAGTCCCTCCGCAGGGTCTGCCTTCCAGGGGATCCTCGGCCAGGCATGGTGCCCGAATATGAGTCCCTCATGTCGGGGATCTTCTGCGGGCTCGAAGAGGGTGGCACCCGGAACCCCATGGCGAGCATAGAGGCTGCGTAGGTGTCGTTATACAAAGGTCCTCCGGGCCTGTAGAGGGCGCCGCTTTCCATCAACTCGCCTTGTAGGGCTGCTGCAGAGTAGGACGTGAGGGAACGCACTGATCCGGGACCCGGGCCTCCACCCCCGCCTCCTCCCCCGCGGCGGTACAGAGAGCCGTAGGGGTCCACCCTGGAGGGGAGGGGGGAGTGGGGTCCGGCGAGGCTCAGGCGCCCCCCGTCCTGGCTCAGGGTGTAGGGGTCGGCGTAGATCCCTCCCCCGACCCCACCGTCACCCCTCAGGAGCACCACACTGCGGGATCCGCCCACCTCCTCGTCCGGTTTCACATCCCGACGTTCCAGGATTGCGCTGGGGGAGGGGCAGAAACCGCCCTGGGTGTGGTGTTGTTGGTGGTGCTGGGGGTGCTGGGGATGGTGGGGGTGTTGGGGGTGTTGGGGGTGCTGGGGGTGATGGTGTGGCCCTCCGTGGCCCCCGGGGGAGGAGTGGTGGTGCGGGTGAGGGAGGGAGTGGGTGTGGGGTTGGCCCTGAGGGTGAGGGGGGCCGGCGTAGGAGGAGGGTCGGCCACCGCTGTAGAGGAGGCGGACACGGGACGGGGATCCGGAGGGGGGCGAGGCTGAGGAGGAGGGGGGGTTGCTGAGACGACGGTTGGGTGGGGAGTCCTGGGGTGCATACACCATTTCCCTCTGGGATTGAAAGAAAGTTCATGTAAAAAGCAATAAAGAAATAAACATGAATAGAATACAATCCGCTACGAAAGAAATACTGCAAAGGGTAAAGACCACGGCTAAATACGAATGTACAACAAGTCTGTGGGAGGCGCATAATATCAGAAAAAGTTGACACTAAAGATGAAGATAGTTTGAGAATGGTTTCCAACATCCTTAAAATAGCCCCCTGTGGGCACCAGACACTGGACTAATGACTCTGACACCATGATTTCCATCTTGTATCTTAGCAACTGCTTCACATCTTACTTGAGCATCCTGTGATTATACCACACACACGTCTCTCAATCGCAAAGCCCCCAGTGTCACAAAATGTCTGTCATAGTTGGACAAAACACGCAAATCTCCGGCCATTGCACCAAATCCTGCCAATCAATATCCGCCATAAGCCCTGTCAATCCATTCCCCCTCCAATCTGGTGTCTCCACCGTGCTCGTCAGCGCCGGTCATGGTTTATGACCTGTAATCAGATCGTAATCCAGGCTCTGCTGGCTCGCATCCAACCCCACCCTTCACTCACCTCTGTATGGAGGCACACTAAAACATCCCTCACACGTAAAACTCAAGGTAAAGCCGGGTCACTCAATAAAGCTATAAAATGCTAGGGAGCTACACAGGGGTGGGAGAGATTCCCTTGGGAGATGGGGTAGTTGACCTCCAAAATGTACAGGGAGGCTGCAAATCATTCGCGCGTGTGCAAGCGAGCGTCCGAGCTCACTCCCACACACAGGGCCGTCTGGCTCGGGCGATTGACAAAAGCACAAGGGTCAGATTTATCTCGACCTTCTCTCCCTTTCTCACGCTTTTCATTTTGCCCGAACTCTCTCTCTCTCTCTCGCTTTCTCTTTACATCCCATATACTTTCCTCCCCGTCCACCTCAAGCACAACGTCTTCAACGACAGCAACATTATGCTATTTGTTAGCAGTCTCCTTACAGCTCTTTTGAGGCATATTTTGACAAACGCAACAGCACTGCTACTGTAATATCACATTACTCATTCATGCAGACACATTTAATAGAGACTGGCTGGGTTTCATTTGTCTCCAGTAGGTTACATAATGCTCAAATTACCCGGTTTGTAAATATTCACTTAAGCATAATATCACTGTCAAACCCTCTTGAAGGCAACAGAAGTGTAAAGGATAACCCACTTGGCTGTGGATTTCAATTTGACACAATGGACAGCTTGTTAAATGAAACACATACATGCATATGTACATACACTCAGACATATAGATGTACAGTATGGACAGACATTTTGAATCAGCATTTTTCTATTGCACTGCATCTCAAACGTGTTGCCATGACAGCACAGTGTGCATTTGGGCAACCAAACAGAGCCTTTTCAGGATGCACGCACAGAACACACACACAACCCCACCCCCATACACACACTCACACACACACACACACTCACACACATACACACACTCACACACACTATCACACACATATTCACATACACACGCTCACACACACTATCACACACATATTCACATACACACGCTCACACACTCACACAAACTCAAACACTCAGACACTCACACACATGCACACACTCACCCGGAGGTCCCCATTAGCCATATGTGGGTTGTGGTGCCCAGGATAAGTGCCATAAGTGGGCTCCTTGCAGTAGATCTTGATGACACAGCGATCCTGGACGTCTCGTGGGTCCTCCAACTCATAGAAGACGTTGCGTGTCTCATCTTTGATGAGCAGTGCTGTGCTGGGGCACCTGAGATAAGGACATGACAAGAGGCTTCAATCACATTTTCCCATATTTGCATCAACTGGAAAAAAAAATCATTTTGAATCACAGATTATTCCACCGTGAGGATATATTTTAGGCAAAATGTGTCTTTTTCCTGAGCCATCAAGTGTTCATGATCATGCCGACCACAGGCTCAGTGGTGAATATACTGTTTATAGAAAATACAAGTTGTTGAGTAAGAGCAACCATTGCTGCACGTTGTATAAAACAGTTTATGCGAGGTGACTGACTTGTTGTTGAATGAATTGTTCCTGAACAGAGATATTTAGCATATGATTGAGATTTACCTTTAGTAATTTTGCAGAGGCTTTTATCCAAAATGACATACAAATTGTGTTTACTGTAAGTGCTACAGATAATAAAGGACAAGAAGTGTACAGTTCTATCAGTGTTGTCTATCAGAGGTTGGAGCCAAACAAGGCTGTCTTTTACCAGGCACAGTGTAACAACAAGAAAATCACCACAACAAAACACGATCTGATACAAACAGCCACATATCTTACCGTTGTATAAATATAAGTACAACATTGCAGAACTGTGCAGGTGTTGTGTGTATTACATTGACAGTGCACAAACATCTCAAATAGAACAAACACAAACTGTTCTCAGATACCGCGAGAAGAAAAGAGCCGAGCATTAGCTCTGGTCACAATCCTGGTTCTGAACATGGTCGATGGGTATCTCTGCTCAGCGGTAGAGCATTCACCCTGTACCTCACTTTGGATAAGAGCGTCTGGCTCCGGTAGGTGAATGCACTGTGAGGACATGATACCTGAGCATAGCCATGGTGAGCCTCTGGGGGAACATGTGAACGATGAGAGCCCTCAGGGTCTCCAGGCTCGTCAGCTCGTGGGTCAGGTGCACCCTCCTGGTCTCCTCTCCCAACTGGAGGAACAAGATGCCTGCGGGTCCCGCAGACAGAGAATCGGAGGGGAGGGGGAGAGGAGGGAGGAGGGGGAGAGGAGGGAGGAGGGGGAGAGGAGGGGAGAGGGAGAGGAGAGAGGAGGGGAGGGGAGAGGAGGGAGGAGGGGGAGAGGAGGGAGGAGGGGGAGAGGAGGGGAGAGGGAGAGGAGAGAGGAGGGGAGGGGAGAGGAGGGGAGAGGAGGGGGAGAGGAGGGAGGAGGGGGAGAGGAGGGAGGAGGGGAAGCGAGGAGGGTTGAGAGAGGGTGCGTGAGAAAGATGGGGGTGGCAAATGTACACACACGTTATGCACAGTGCGCGGCCTACGCTCTCTGATCCCTCATTATCACTACTAGGATGGAGGGCAGAAAATATATACTTTTGCCGTAATCACATTTGTATCAGTGCTACTGTCATTCAGTTAGTCGCATTCAATTAAGCAATATGCCTCAGAGGCAGTGGTTTAAAGGAGGAATATTGTCAGGTTTAGGGGAAGCTGTAAAGCACGTCGCGTTCTGTAGCTGAGCAGAAGCCAAATACAACTGGACCCCTTTTGTCCCTAACAGTTCCAAATAAATTCAAAAGCATCCCAATTACAACTCCCGACACAATAGACTCCTGCGGTCATGTGTAATATGTCGAAACTACGCTGGTGACAAGCTGACTAATGTCTCCTCCGGTCCGGCCTCGTGGTCGTATAGCAACCCTGCTCGGTGAGGTGGTGACAGGGTCGCTGTCTCACCTGGCGCCCGGAGCTTGGCCTGGCTGGAGGAGCGAGCCAGAGGCAGGCTCTGGCGAAGGCGGTTCATCCTGTTGAACCCGAGGGGGATGTCTGCCTCCGACATGGTCTCCAGACTCTCTGCGGAGGCGAAGGATACCCTGCTGGCCTGGTCGGCTAGAGCCAGCTGTGTGGGGTTGGGTCGGGTCACGCGAGGGGTTCGGGCCTGTGAAGTAGAGAGAAAGACAGAAAGAGAGAGAGAGAGAGAGAGAGAGAGAGAGAGAGAGAGAGAGAGAGAGAGAGAGAGAGAGAGAGAGGACAGTCACACACAGACAAACAACAAACCCTGAGACAAAACAGTGAAGTGAAACCAACAAATACACCACTGACCACTGACTGCAAAACTGTATAACCATGCACATTTCACACACAAGACATAAACAATTAAACTCACAAACCAACACCAGACCGAGGGAACAATTCAACTGTAGAGAAAATGAGACTGCATAAACTGTTACAGCATGGGACTTGCAATAAACCTTTCAGCTTCAAACACAATTTAATCAAAAGCAAGTTGAAATATTGAAGAAATAAAATTTCCAGAACAAGAACGTCTGGAGAGCCACACATACTGTATATTTGTATGGGTACACTGGAGAAAGGGGAAGGAATGGTGCTGGCTTCACCTGCTTCAAATGGAATTAAAGGAACCAAACAGCTCTGTTGGCTAATGCTAATCCCGAAAATCTTTCCAAAAAAATGCAGGTACTGTGATGTGATGCTACTCACAGTAATGTGAGTGACTACTGATATTTCACCTGCCTAATTTAAACCACTGTGGAAAGTACATTCTGAGTGAAGAAGTCCTCTTGTTAAAGGGGTACCAAGAGCTGCTACTGCAGGATGTTTTTAATGAATCCTCACCGGCAGACATTTTCCAGCCCAAAGACTACAGTAATGAGCTCCCACAGTGCTCTGTGAACACTAGCCATGTTAGCTCATGCATCTGTTGTCTTCCCTACCCACTGCCATGGGCCCTCTTGGTATGTTGTGGCTGGCTGACTGCAGTCTGCACACAGCAATGACACCTATGGGCATGCTTACACATGCACAGGGCACATGCGCACACACACACACATGCACAGACATCACTTACATGCATGTCCTTAAGCATACAGTGTAATACTTGCATGTCCCCGTAATACAGTTTCCCGCAAACACACACATACACACACAACCATGTGTATCACATGCACGCATACACACACACACACACACACACACATCCGCAACAGCTTGCAGCTGACAGCTTGCGAGCAGTGCCCCTCGTTTGTGTGGATTTATGGTGTGTTTGTGGAAGTTCAAAACGGCGCACCTCCTGCCTTATTCCAGATAAGCATCAAGCTGCTGAGTAGAAAAAGTTTGCAGCTCCGGGGAATTAAAAGTTTGTGGCTATTCAGCTGCAAAAAGAGGAGAGTGAGCTTGCAGGGGAATTGGAGGTGTAAATAAAAGAACAGGAGAGAGAGAGGGAAGAAAGGAGGGTTCGTTTGGAACGAGGGACGGAATCCAGGACTGAAAGAATGCCTGTTTAGCGTTCGTTGTCAGAGCAGGGTATTACAAAAGACTAAACTGACCCTTACAGGGACTGGTTGGAGAGGATGTGTGGGCATCAAGGAGATGATTATACCTACCTCCAATCTTCGGAGCCAAGTAGAGACCTGTTTGTTTCCCAAATCTGGGAGACATTGCTGTTGAAAACTGGATTCAATGAACGTTCTCAATTTTGCAGATGGAGCATTCTGGTTATTCCCCCTTTTCTAACCCCTATCCGAATCAAACCTTAGCCCTGACAACAGTAATTGACGCAAAATGCATTGTTAAAATATGAGGATGACGAGGCGGAGAGTGGAGGAAGAGTACGCAGTCTGGATACAGGTATGTCTGTGCATAATGCAGGAGGAGAGGTTGTTAGTATTACAGTGTGTGTGTGTGTTTGTGTGTGTGTGCATGTACAATTGGAGGCACGTTGCCATGTGTTTCAGAGAGAAAGTGAGGAAAGGAGAAGGGTTGGTTCGAAGGTGGCCACAGAAACATATGGATTGTGACCAGGGGAGCAGGGGTGGGGGAGGCAGCCAGATCTCCACGGTGGCCCGACTTTCGCTCCCCTCTCTTCCCTTAATTAGTCCTCATCTCTGCAGACAGCCGCTGTGGAGAGGCCAGGGCTTCTCTCTCCAGGTGCTCATGGGAAGTAGAGGACAAGCTTGGCTAGGCTCGGTATGCAGTAGTATTATCCCTGCTGTGTCTACATTACTGCCATGACATTTTCACTGCGGTACTGCCCAATAAACACCCCCACATCCTTCCCCAGACAGCCCTCCTTTTCAATAACACTTTCCCACACTGTCAAATGCCTGTGTTGGCTTGATCTTTTACAAGAGCTTGATGAATTATTTTCACAACTTTCAGCTCGGTGACAACTTAGGTTAATTATTTCCATCACATTTTTGAAGGTGTTAAAATGACTTCATTAAAATATATGAATGTTTACATTGCCAGGTACCCTAGATACTGCAGTCTTGCAATAGCTGGAAGATTACAGCCCACATCAAAACTCTCTTGTATGCACGGTAACTTAAACCTGTGTTATTTTTTTTATTTTTTTTTATGGATTCTTCCGGTGTATGACTGCGGCTGTCTCACCTGTCTTGGTTCAGTGATTTTCACAATGCTCTCAAGAGCTTTTATAAAAAGGATGTATCGAAAAGACAAAAAGGCCTATTGATGCAACAAAACATAAAACAAGTAAAGTGTGGAGGAAATTATATCTACAGTAGATCACAAAGATTACTGCCATAAGCAAATATTAGAAAGCCGAATGTATGAAAGTACAATAAAGCATTACTGGCAAAGTAATGATACTAGATGTATCAAGACAAAGGCTATAGATATTTAAGTATTTGCCGCTACTACTTACTCTCAAGAAGCCATCACATATTTGAGATAACCAATAGAAAATAAACTCACATCAATTACTTCTTCATCCAACATCTTTCTGTGTTACTGTTTGTCTGTTTGGGTGAAAATGCAATCCAATCAATCAAAATTACTTTCCAACACTCTCTCCAATCGAAAACAGCAAGCGCTCATCTGAAACTCCACATATGGTTCTGTCTGTCAGTAGACTGCTGAACTTCATACATCAGTCATGTTGTCACAGTCCCTTACATCTCTGTGTATATTGATGTACGTGTCTTTCCCTCAGTCTATCACCTCCACCTCTGATAGGTCAGCCTTACCATGTGAGGTTCCTCTGACCAATGAACAGAACTTACATTTTGACGGATGAGACAGCTGTGACCAGCTGTGCTGCCGGCACCTTCTCCGGGGTGACCTCCCCCCACCCCACCCCTTCTAGATTTCATGTGCAATACCATGTCGCAGTCCTGGAATACCGTTCCACTGAGCTCTGTAACTGAGGCAAGATGCCCAATCTCCAGTTTGAATGGATTTATTTAAACCATTTCATGTACTGTTTGAGCTCAACTAAATGCAGAGCACCCTGGGAACGTTAATTCTCCAGTTTACTCACTTCTCTACCCACCCACCTGCCTACATCTACCTATGTGTGCAACCCGGTTCAGTTAGCACACACTCACATCCTGTGATGCACAGTACAACAGGCAGTGTATTCCTGGTGGAATCCAACGATTGCTCCAGTTAACTGGAGGAGGATACCTTCGAGCTATTTGCCTATTTGTAAGCAACAGTAGACACAGAGTGTGTGATCAAACATGGATTGAGGTCCGGCTTTTATAAGATGCACGTGAAGTAAAAAAAAAAAAGATTGATTTGGTCAGGACCCTTCTTGTTTTCTTGGATTTTGTTCTGTTCACCAGCGTTCCCCCTTGTTAATCGCTGCTCTAAAACCTCACTGTCTTGGCAGATCCCCGCCAAGTGTAGATAAGTGATTCTGGCTGCATGCCAGAGCATAAGGTCGCCAGTAAGGGGGTGCATGGCAGCAGGCAGCCTTTTAGGGAGAGGAAAACACTCCAGCTATTCTCTGAGTCGAATCGGGGAATGGCGTTTTCCCACCTGACGCAGCAACGACATACAGCGAAGGATAACAACAGCAGATGGCATGATGCTTTACGGTTGAGTTGCTTGTTGGGATATCCATGGCAAAGAGCGAACTGGTTAGGATGTGATTTGAGTGTGCGACCTTTCGTATGACACAGACGTTCTCTCTTGGGCTCTCTCATGCTTTCCCAAGTGGTACTGAGACATTTAAAGATGTGTAATTTATGTGTTTTTTTATAGTTTGTTCTTTTCGATCTCAATTTATAGATATTGTTGAAAACAATGTACCCTACTATCTATAATAAAGTCATTTGTGTTGTAGCTGCTAAGGTACATTAAACTGACGTGTCTTCAGTAATCATCTGTAATGTAAAACAGTCCCTTCTTGGACAGCATCAGGAAGGCCTTTAATTGGAAAGGTGTCAAATCATCTTAATTTGTCATTTTAGTTTGTCATTTTAGTGTGTATTCCTGTTTTGTTTCCTTTAGTACTTACAGCAGATTGATGATACTTTCTAACGAACTGAATTGATTGTGTGTCAGAATGGCTTTCCCCCGTGTGAGCCCCCACACCAGATTCCTGTCTGGGGGCTCACAAGCCCTCCATTCCCAACGCCCACACACCCACCCCCACCCCCCCACACACACTCACACACACACACTCCCCCCTCCATGCCCCTCCCTCTCTCAGATGCAGCGGTGGTTGCTAAGCAGGACTCTGGCAGATGATAGGCTGCCAACTGGATAGGTCAGATCAACTAACGGTCTCCAAGGCAGAGTATAAGTGAGACAGCAGGATACAAAAGAAGTCCTCACCTCTGTGTCGAGGACAATGACTTTGTGGGACGGAGCATGGGATAATTGTAATGATTTTCTCCAGTGCACCACAATTACATGTAATGACAACAATTTTGGAGGCTGTTGTAATTTACCATCCAGTGCATTAAGATGACATGTTCTTAATTTCTCCTCCTACCAATGTATGTTATGGATTCTATTGTTCACGTTTTGTGTGAAATCAATCATTCCTTGTAACACCATTCATACAATGGTTTTCAAATAAGGATTTTGGTCAATCTTCAATCAAAAGATCTTTGTATACATCTAAGAATTGCCTGGTTGCACCACAGAGTTAAAGATACAGTGTAACTCCTTCTGGGGAAAAAACTGCATGCCGAGTTGAAGCTGAGACTGTTGACACAGTCTCGGCTTCAACAGTGGCGAGGGGAGGGAAGACAATAGACTCGGAACATTTTTCCCAGTCCTGACAGACATACAAGACCCTGAGCATGTGATCTAGACTAAGGGGTATTCATATTTGTATTAGTCAAGCTCAGAGCTGTTAAAAATCTTGTGAATTATGCAGCTGCAGTCCTCTGTTTCCTCAGTCGCTGGCTGGGTCTGTCACAAACACGGGCACCGCTAGCGTTTGAATCCAACCGGACCCCACGGAGCCTCAGTTTAAACAGGCTGTCAGTCCCTCGCTTTAGGAGGAAAATGTACAAAGCGGGATCGGGGTTTGTGTATATGTGTGAGTGGTATGTGCGTGCGTGTGTCTGTGTGTGTGTGTGTGTGGGGGGGGGGGGGGCTCATGCAATCTAGGTACATGCTAGATTGACAAGGTGCCTTCCTACACTGTATGGGTTTGTCTGCCCACTGCACAGCCTCCACGCCCTTGACTGTGCGCATGTGCCCATATTTAATACGCTAATGAACGTGTGTGTGTGCTTATGTGTGTGTGTGTGTGTGTGTGTGTAGAGCTTAGTATGTTTCGAGAGAAAGCGAGCCAACGAAACATCAAAGGGGACCAGTAAGAGGACATTACAAACACGCCCATGCTCACACAAACTCGCACGCGTGCACACGCGCACACGCACGGAAGAGCACTGCTGCAGGGATTTCTGTTGCATCAGAACAGGAGCAGAGCAGACTGCCTCTCTCTCCCCGAGAGGAAAGGGAGCGATAACCGATCCTGTCGAAGCTCGAGGCCAGCAGCGGACTGGGGATTCAAGAGAGCTTGAGTGTGTGACGGGGGAACGAGATAACGGCGACGGACTGGCATTTGAAGGAACTCCAGTTATGCAATGGATCGGAATGGGTTGTGTGACGTTGTATGCAAATGAGAATGCAGTAAATGACAAGAGATGTGTATTTGAGACCACATAACAGGAAGCTACAATGTCTCTATAGTGCACGAAAGTGATAGATGCCATGCTTCTACACACACACACACACACACACACTACAGTGTTGCTATTTCGGTCACCATATGGCAATTATAAATGAATTTTTTTTGTGTTAATAACAGCCTATTGAAATACACTATTGGAGTTGTATCTGGAATATTGCAATGCACTAAGAATTTCAACTCCTGTCTGCGCTACAAAGCTTCAAGCCATAACACATACATGGGAGCCAGAGTACAGTATGACCCCAATTTCTGCTTCCTCACACTATTTACCTCTAAGTTTTTGACTCGATTGGACAATTTCACTGATCGCTTTTAAGGCACTACAGGGTCTTGCCTTGCCTTGACTCAATCACAGAGCATCCTTCTGAGGTGATGAACAGCCTAAGATCATCAGGCTGAGAATTCTTGGCTTTTCCAAAGTCTAAAATGAGAACCAAGGGAGATTGGGCCTTTGCCTTTAAAGTTCCTGGGATGGCTTCCCTGAGGAGATGAGGGCTGTAGGATCCGTTTCCTCTTTGAAGTCACTTTACATTAATACCATACTGTTCAAAATTTGATTTACATTTGTGTTTTCTTTTTTTTTTTACAAATACAGGAGTTGATAATTGTATTGCTGTTCATACACTAAACCAAAAAGTTGAATGTGAAAAGTGTGCAATTGATTTACATATTGTTGGCCATGTATGCAGACAGGCCACTTTCCATGAAATATATATTTTTCAGCTAAGTCAGCTTTTGATGAATATATTTATTATTCTGGTTCAAAAAACCTAAATCAATATATGCAATCATTTATTGCTCTATCTCGCTGTATCTCCCCTCTCTCTCATGCATGATTATATATCTCACACATGCATACACAGACACACACACGCTTAGTTATTCGGTCAGCAACACTCTCTCACCAGTCAGATCTCCCTCAAAAGGGAATTATTCATGTTAGCATGACCTGCACAGACATATTTAAGGCCCTCCAGAGAAGCCAGGATGTGCTGTCATCTAGGTTTCTGTCATATCATGCATATATCGGCAGTGGGGACTGACATTTTGGGAAGCAAAGGGATTTTCTAGGTGCTGCATTAAAACTGCTTGTGTTTGCATTTACTGTAATGCCTCCTGGGGGCTGAAGATATATTGTTTAGCAGGAGTCCAGTGTCCAATGGTTCTGCTTAGACATTTATCCTCCTTGTGAAAAGGATAAAGAACACAGTCGAATACATTAGGAGGTTCATAAGACGGCTTCATACCATGTCATGCATGACAGGGAAAGGTGATGTCTAAAAGGCCTAATTGGTTGTATTGCATAGAGGCTGCTTTGATTGAGTGAAAAACCCTGTCAATTAATGTAAATAATAACATACGTATTACAGCGCATACAGTACAATGAGGCAATATTTATTTTATTTGATCACTCTGTCCCTACTGTATCAATAGGTGCTCCAAAGACTAAATTGATTGTGGCTTTAGTTTAATGGCAGTACAGTAGAAATGATCTACGATATAAGAATTGCACAGGTACTCAGGGATGCAAACTAAACAATTACTGAGAATGACAGGGAAGTCTATGTCTAGGGGAAGGACTACAGTAATCGTTTATTTGGCCATTGTCTCTGGATGTTAATCCATGTATTTACCCTTGTGGGTAACACTTTATAATAAGTCAATGCTTTTTGGCATTTACAAAGTGTTAACTAATAGTTAGTTAATCCTTTATAAAACATTTTGAAACATTAACAATACATTATTAAATAGTTAATAAGATTATTATTAAACACTATGTTGATCATTAATAAACACTGTTAAAAAATATGTATTTTATTCATAATACAATTCATAAGGTGTTTGATAACTGCATTATCATACTTTATAGACAGCTTGTTAATATACTTGCAAACCAGTAGTTTAAAAGGTGTTAATGGTACATGAGCTGGTATAGAAAGCATTAGAAAATGGTGAACAAACCATTTACATTACATTTATAAAGCATGAGTAAATAACTAACAACATATTTACTTATGTCTTTAATTAATGTATGCCAAGTCGAATACAGGATGTACACTATGCTTTGCAAATGTCTTAACAACTATTTTATAAAGACTTACTAATGATGCAACTTCTGATTAGTAATGCAAGTTATAAAGCATTTACTGACTGTTAGTTAAGGCTTTTGGGTGACCTAATCTAAAGCGTGACCTATCTATGCCTTATTAAGCATTTATAGAAAGTCTATAGGCCTACAGATGTTGTGTTGTTGTTTTTTAGAAGAAATAGCTGTTAATTTATTTACCTGCAGACGCCATCTTGTCAGAGCAATCAGCTGCACTTGTACTGGTGACGTCACTACATCTCCAAGGCAACATATCAACAACTCTTTTGAGAACGTCTTCTGGACCAATAAGAACAGCATATTGGTTCAATTGCAACAACAGTACGAGCGTTCTGATTGGCTAATGGGTAGTCATGCCAGCCGCGTATTCATAGTCTATATAAACACCATAGACATATGTCTATGATAAACACTATGAATACGCGGCTGATACGTATTCTTATTGCCCTCCGCTGATGTCATCTTCAAAATGAGCGAGATCCAGATGACAATGAAGACATCAACAGCGACGAGGAAATTCTTAACTTTCTAAAAGAGCAGAAAAGTGTGAACACAGAGAGATAAACGACAAGCGCTAGGCAG
Organism: Osmerus eperlanus; assembly: GCF_963692335.1. Classification (NCBI taxonomy): domain Eukaryota; kingdom Metazoa; phylum Chordata; class Actinopteri; order Osmeriformes; family Osmeridae; genus Osmerus; species Osmerus eperlanus. The sequence continues at coordinate 6,949,359 of NC_085029.1, read as the reverse complement.
ATTGCTAGGTTTGGTTGCTCAGATTTCAGATTGGTTGCTACAGTAGGTGCTAGTAACACCTGAAACACACCGTGAGAAGACTTGAGTAGAGCTGAACAAAACGACATGTTTTAAATGAAAAGAGTTAAAAATGCATATATTAAACAACTTACTGACCTCGACCGTTCAGTCATGCCGGGAAATATCAAACTGAGGTTTTAACGTATCGACCGCTGTCACTCTCGGTTAGTAGAGCTAATTAGTTAGTAAGACACATGCCTGTCATTACTTCAATAAAATAGTAATCTTGTGTATCACATTGTGTTGTGTCTGTTTCCTTTTGAGAAACGTATGTTCAGCCTTGTGAATGTGAGGTTCGAGAATGGACAAGAATACCTTAATAAATAACTTATAAATGTTTAATAAGGCTTAGATAGTTCACACTTTAGATTAGGTCACGCAAAAGCCTTAACTAACAGTTTGCTTTATAACTTGCATTACTAATCAGAAGTTGCATCATTAGTAAGTCTTTATAAAATAGTTGTTAAGATATCTGTTAAGTATTAGTGTATAATGTATTCGACTTGGCGTACATTAATTAAAGACATAAGTAAATATGTTGTTAGTTATTTACTCATGCTTTGTAAAGGTAATGTAAATGGATTGACTTATTATAAAGTGTTACCCTATTGGGTATAGTATAGTGCTGGTATTCAGCACTGGACAGTGCCGAGTGGTCCACACTCGAGACGGCGCTTGTTTCAACTGGTTGCAGCTGGCTGCCCCTGATGAGGGACCACACCTGAAAGTGATCTCTCACCAGGGGAGCGTAAAAGGACTGGGGAAGCAGCCTCACGGGAGAGGAGATAGGAGAGACACGGCTAATGGTGTACTGCAGTGTCCTCACAGGTGTCAAGGAGGAAGACTGTAACCGACCGCCTGGAAGCTCAAGTCCGACATCCCCTACCTCACCCACACTACACCCCATCCACCCACCCTCACCTCACATCACCCTACCCCACCTCACCCACACAACACCCCACCCACCGACCCTCACCTCAACCTACCCCACCTCACCCCACACCATCCCACCCACCCTCACCTCACCTCACCCTACCCCACCTTACCCACTCTACACCCCATCCACCCACCCTCACCTCACCCTACCCCACCTCACCCCACACCACCCCGCCCACCTGAAGGTACACACACTGATGTTGTTGCAGACACATATGAGCTTAGCACACAAACATATAGTACACCCACATGCACATGCACACAGCATACAGGTTGTTGTTTCTCATCATAAACAAGGCCACACAAGGAAACTCTTTGCCATGAGGTTACTACTGTCCCATGTAAACCAACAGCAATACATTTTGTTCTGCTACGGTTGTGAAGTTTACTGACTTAGCGATAAGAATAGAAGAGAATACCTACCATCTGTGTTTTCTCTGTTTCTATGAGTATGTTTAGTTAGTGATGTTTTGTAATTTTAGCTCGGTCTCATTGTTTGGAAAAAGAGCTCAGTTTGATGACTAATGCATATGTAAGATTGTACACCTATAGTAAAAATATTGTCAGTACACAGGGTTTGTGATATAATTAAATGGTATCAAGTATTTTTAGGTATAGGTTATTATGAAAGTGTACAAAGGCACAGAGGGGTAAGGGGGGTCGATACTGTAGTTGAAGGTTGTGTTAGTTGAAAGTTGTTACCAAAACAAGATAAATGTTAAAATCCACATACGCCTGGAAAGCCCAACCTCCCCCATACCATGTTTCACTTGGTAATAACTTGATGTAATAACTTACTGTACCGCTAAACCGCAAAAAAGTGTAAGTACACACATTCTTATGTAACTACAATGTATATTGCCATGGTAGTTCATGTAACCTTAAAGTAAAGTGCTGCCCCACACAGTAACATATTCACATTAAAACACAAACAATCTTAGAACTAACCTTGAAGCTCCAGTAGTTTGGCTGTTGCTAGGGAGGGAGGAGGGGGGGGTGGGGGGGGGGTGGAGTGAAAGAGAGGAAGAGAAAAGGACTAGTGTTAGACATGTTCCCAACCCTTAAGCTGGACAACTGTTTTCTCCTTGACAACTGTGAGTCAGAGATAGAGAGACAGATGGAGAGAACCAGGGGACAGGGAGAACGGGAGAGAATGAGAGAGAAAGCCCTCTCTGTCAGTCTCCCCACAGGAACTGAGATAATACAAGAGTGACTAATGAAGCTTGACAAATCCCAGGAAGTTTGTTGGAGAAACTGGTCAAACAAGTTTGGTATTTACTGAAAATTCAGCTCCACTTCAAGAAAGATCCATTTGATCAAATACACATACATATAAACATGTTTGTCATATTTCCTATTCCATCAGGATTCAATGGGAAAATGAGTTCCTAATTATTGTGATGATAGCCAGATTAGCTTCCGTTGTCCTTCATTGCCATCATAATAGCCTTTTAATTGCTTGTAATTGCTTCTCAGCAATTAATCAAATGTTTACAGTGACTTCACACACACTAATGATATACACCAGCTTCTGATCAAACCCCCATGCATACCATTCCCACAATTAGCTGGCTGCAGTTCAGAAACGGATTAAAGCAAATAAACAGAGTGGATTACAGAGCTTGACTTTCTAATGCAATTTGGATGGCCTCCTCTGAAAAGGGCAAGGTTCATTGAATCGATTTCGATACGAGGTTTGTGCGTGGGTGTGGGGTTCAAGAATGCCCCACACTCCTACTGTAACAGTAGGGGACAATGGTAATTAGCTCCTGCAATATGGTGTGTTTCGTGGAGTTGAAAGCCTGTGTTGCAGTGTGTGAATTATTCATTCAAGAAAGGTGCGAAACATCAAATAGTGTGGAACGTCAACAGAGCTTAACAGAAAGAATGCCTTCAGGAGCACAAGCAATTTTGGCTACCAAGAAATAATATTCCATTGGGTCTCTTGGAGTAAACCCTATCCATCTCACCTTAACTGGTCCCCATCCAATCTGGGGCACCCTGAATCATTTTCCCTTCCTCCCTCTAAACAAAACCTCTGTGGAGACCAAACCACTAAGCAGAACACTTGCCTACTCTGCAGTACTATTTATGTATGGTAGATTGGACTTGTCAGTCATCTGAAGATTCAATACGAGCAACACAACCTAATGAGAAAAATATTATACTAAAATCAAATATGAGGCCTAAGCTTAAACTAACATTATCTATTATGGTACAATAGGTCTAATCACTGAGAGACACAGAAAACGTAATTATCTGTTTCGTTTTTTTAATTAAAATAGAACAATATTCCTTAGATTGAACCAGGTAAGACAGATGTAGGGAGTATAGGAATCCAGTGAGCACAAACACATATGTCATAAACAGTGGAGATTTCATGAGAAATTTAAAATTTACAATGGGATTTTGACTATTTGATGGATTTGTGGAAAATAAAAAAACATCAAGAATGGTAGCTCACTGTTATAGACGAGTACAGTGGTCTTTACATATGAGGATTGAAGACATTTTCTGATAAGAAATTCATGTCCAGTTCCTTATTTTCAGAAAATGAAAAAAGAGACTTGGATTCAAGAATGGATTGCTTGAGACCCAAAACATAACCCCTGATGACTAAGACCCAGACCCAGAACATTAGTGGACCTAAAAATGCTTGAGACTGAGTCAAATAGACCAAGACTGTACAGTACCTGCTACTGGAAGCAACTGAATTCTTAACACATTGTTCCTACACTATGGGGGAATCCTAAAATCCTACCAGCAAATACTCTGTTGCCTGCCACCCTCTTTGGATTTGGACGGGAGGAAAGCTAGATGAGGATAGACAGGAGAAGAGGCAGGAGGAGAAGACTTGGGGATGAAAGCGACTGAAGCCTGTGGGCAGCTTTGACCCAGATACAGAGCTTTTGTGTGGCCTGCAGGCTTGTGTCCGAGTCTTCCTGATCATGTGTCTACCTGATCATGTGTCACACAGACACGCTCTGCCACCTAGATGCAAAGAAGACTTGTCCTTCTGCTCAAGACCAGGACTGACTTGGTTGACCTTGGTGTACATTATTACAGTACAAGGCAGTGGTGTAGTTATTAAGTCCAATACTTCTGTACTGTACTACATTATCCTATACTAGTTTACTGTCCATACTACCTCTTCATATACTCATGTAATCATCATCATGTACTCATATCTTCCCATGTCTACCCTACCTACATATACACACTACACTGGCACCAAGTTCCTTTTGAAAGATTCTAAGCTGGAAGACGCATTGTTTCTAGCGTACGCACATCGACACACACACACCATGACGTCATACAGTTACAGTATATCTGGCATGTTCCTCAACCATGGGTTGATGCATCATACTGTATCTTACATTTCCTCACGGGTGCCTAACAAGAAGGCGTTCCACAACATAAAATTGTGCCCCATACAACATTGAACTGGTCCCCTATGCACCATGACTCAATGATAATGGCCAGCAATATCACACAGACTCTAATCCCACAGTCCACGTAGGCATTGTGACAGAGACACATAAAGACAGATGGAGAGAGAATATGTGTTTGCTTGTGTGTGTGAGAGTGAAATGCATGTCTGACCTGCATGCCAAGTAGCTGTCTCTATACCCTCCCTCCTCTTTCTCCTTCTCTCACTCCCTTTCCCTCCCTAATGCTCTACCCTCACACACAGACATACAGACACATAAACACATGACCATGGTATAGCCCCCTCCCCTTCTCTCAGATACTGCGGCATCACAACCACACCTGGCTGACACCTGAATCACTGACATCAAAACCTGGCAACCCCAACACCCAACCACACACAAACACTGTCATATGCAAACAGCAAACACACACTGACACACAGATAAGAGAAGGCGAGTGGTGTGCACTTAATGTCTCACCTGCACTGGTCTCTCTGCACACACATGTACACCACCTGATTGGGTTCACACTCTCTCTCTCACACACACACACACACACACACACACACACACACACACACACACACGCACACACAAGTAGGCGTCAAGCAGGTAGCACTCAGTCATATAGCCATGGCACTCTCTCTCTCCATTTCTCTCTCTCTTCCTCTCATCCGTGCTCTGTATATTCCTAACGCAGCAACATTTATCTTCACAGTAACGCCAGCCCACAAAAGATTTGAAAGCGTCTCTGCGGAATAATGAATGACAAGGACGGATAGGTAGATATATACCTTAGCTACTTAACGAGCCCTCCGGCCGACTGGCGCGTCCCCTCACTCCACAAGCCTCCCTCTTCCTCCTCCCCCCTCTCCATTTTCTCACTGCAACGGCGTGTCTTTTTCCTGCGCCCGGAGGACCGCTAAATCCCTCGCACTGGTGCCGTAGTAACGCCTAGCAGCGTATCGCTCCTCACACACTCGCTGTCTACTCCCGCTACGCAGAGACAGCGTCCTCCCTCAGTCTCTCTTACTCTCCTCCTCTCTCTCTCTCTCTCTCTCTCTCTCTTTTCTCTGTCCGCTGTTGCCAGTCGCTCTCCAGCACCAGGCATTGCCAGCCATATGATATCATTGATTCGCCTTATAAGGGAAATGGGGGTTGCCGTAGCAACCCTGGACTCCACCTGTTTCTCTGGTTCTCTTTCTCGGTCTTCTTTCTATATGTCTTACACACTTTTGTGCAGAGATAGGTGGTGTGTGTCACTAAGGTAAATACAGAACAAATGAAAAGCAAAGAGAGGGGGGGAGGAGCGGAGTGGTTCTATGATGGATTGAAGTATTCCCATGGAGGTTATTGGTTTGAGCAATGGAGGGAAAGAGAGAAGGGGAAATGCAGGGGTGGGGGGGGGGGGGTGAGAAGAGTTAGGATTAGCGGTTTACACAGTGACAGTTCGGCTGGTGCACTGATCCCCCCCTACCGTTGCAGCCATCAAGTCAAAAGATTCTAGTTTGATGGATAGGTGAACAGAGGGACTACGTGGTTGATGAATATTTCTCTCGAACACCATCCATCTTATGATCCCTTCTCCATCTCACTTTTCTTTTGACAGTTGCTGATAGCTCTATCAGTCAGCCAACTGATCACCAAGTTCTATGGTCCTCATTCTCCAGGCTCACGTCTACCATCTTGTGTTACTGTGTCACGGACCAGAAAAGCTAAGTATGGTTTGACCTGCCTGAAGGACTACATCGGCAACAGTGTGTAAATGTCCTGGAGTTTCAAGTCTTGTTTAATACAACCACTGCACGGAGAGACGACTGCCAAGAGCAAGCAAGGGCTTGTACATTTCTGCATGCGGCAAAAACCCCATTACCTGTTGGCGGCCACAAGGTGCCGACCCCTGGGACATGTTGCTGGGGCTGTTGGGGTATTTGTTTTTCTGGAGATCCATGAAGGCGTCTCGTTGGCGCTCTATGTCGGCCTTGTGAATGTTTGTGAGGGCCTCCAGGCTTTTGGTGGCGATGGAAGTGTGCCGGCGGTCCAGGGATGAAGCCAGCCCTCCGTTGTTGCTTTCGGGGGAAGCGACGGGCAGTTCCCCCGCCACCCAGGGTGTGGTAATCCCGCGGAAACTCTGCATCGCCAGCGGAGATCATGTGACCCTTTCTCTTGTCCCGACCTAGAAAAGGTCAAAGGTGAGGGGGCTTGGGTCAGGTTACAGAGGATGCTGTTATTAAACGATGGATGAACTATCAGACAAATGCCAATGAACATTGTCTAATTGAAGCTGTGAAGGCTTAATACAATTGCATTCTGAAGGTCAAAAGGACATTAGAATTCATTGTGTATTCTTTGAATATTACCTCAAATATTGTATTGACCAGTATTATATAATCTGGTAAAAGGTAATATGGAAATTATATTTGAGATGGATCAAATGCTTTGAGCTCTTTTAAAACCTGTGTATATGTGATTCTGTCCTTGTACTGTGTTAGTTATTCTCAGCCAAGATTGCACACGCACAAACATGCAAACATGTGTACAGGAAGACGCTCTCTCTCTCTCTCTCTCTCTCTCTCTCTCTCTCTCTCTCTCTCTCTCTCTCTCTCTCTCTCTCTCTCTCTCTCTCTCTCTCTCACTCTCTCTCTCTCTCTCTCTCTCACTCTCACTCTCTCTCACTCTCACTCTCACTCTCACTCTCTCTCTCTCTCTCTCTCTCTCTCTCTCTCTCTCTCTCTCTCTCTCTCTCTCTCTCTCTCTCTCTCTCTCTCACTCTCACTCTCTCTCTCTCTCTCTCTCTCTCTCTCTCTCTCTCTCTCTCTCTCTCTCGCCTCTCTCTCACACTCACACACACACATACATCCAGCACACACACACACAAAGTACATCCTTTGCCCACACACTGCAGCATGTGCCACAAACTACAACGGTCTACCATCATAATGGGGACCTCAGGGTAACTCAACTGTCACAGGGTGAGGTTTGAGATCTTTAAGGTGACAGTGAATTTGTCACCCAGACTTGTCAGGGCCGCTCTGTCAGCAAGCATTTCATGGAACATTATCAGTCCCTCCTCTGGGATGAACATCATAGCGCCACCTTGTGGCCATAGTTCAGAAAGGATATTTTGCAATACATTAACAGTAAGACATCATGTAATACAAGCGTCTATCACAGTCGGACCTAAATGTAATTCACCCATCCTAATTTACAGTAGTGCATTATAGAAGATATGCATCCAAAAATCCCTGTGTGTTGACAGAATATCAATTTTTTTCGTCGTCCACTGATGGTGTAGTTCCCCAAAGCCTGTGTTTGAGAGCAACACGTGATGTGAAATGAAAGGATCATGCAATAAGCTGCTCTCCAAAATATATAGTAGCTTAGCTGTTGAGCACAGTTACTCTACTGTGTGTTCAACTACCTGAACAGCTGACGCTACTGAATCTATACAGTAACTCACGTCTCTTATGGCTGTGCTGATAGAGGGATCCTTATTGATCTTCTCATCTGAAGCCCATTACCCTGTCTAGGGCTGTGAAAATCCTTGTGAGCTAGCAGCCTAGACTGTAACTCAAAAGCTATTACTTTGTGGATATAGACCTACATGGATGAAACATCTTTAGGCCCTATAAAGTTGTTGCGACACATGTCAAAACGTCACCTCTAATCCCAGACGAGGACTACCTTCATTATGCATAAGGATTCGAAACAACCAAGAAATCCAACAAGATTTATTTAAATGCTGTCTATTTTTATTTTTTTGTCTAACCTTCCATTCAATTCTTATGGGTTCTATGCGATGTTGACTTTAGCGGTATTATGCACGTTCTTGCTTTTGATTGACAGCTTCAAACCCCTGCGCTTCAGGAGGGTAGGGAACATGGGACACATGCTGATTGCTTAGGTGCATCTTGCATGAATACCCAAACCAAATGATGGCTTGATTGTGCAATCATTTTCACCCTTCAAATTTGACAGATCATCAACTATCCTCAGTCCTCTGAAGGGAAGAATGAATCACTTGTTTCCCTGGGTTTGCTAGTATATCGCATATCAGGTTTCACTGGTGAGCAAACCCTAACTGGAGAATTGGTTGTGTTTCCATCCAGAGGCTCCTGAAGATTTTGAGAGATTGTTCTTCCTTAGCAAGTACAATTGTAGCATACTAATAACACTAAGGTGGGATTTATTCCAGTCAATTATTCTAGGTCTGTTTTTATAATTGTGAATAATGAAATTACATTTCAGTGTCTTTAAGGGGTGTGACTGATAGTCCAATATGGGAATAACCAGAAGTAACTTCCTGCAAATTACATATTTAAATGCCTGTTATGTTCCTCTCTTCAAACAAAACATTGTCCATTGCTTGGAACCCTGGCCAGGGTACAATCCTGTTTGTTAGCATGTTAGAGTTGAGTTTACTCCTGTGTTACCTCATTACATCCCTCTGAATGGTATAAGCTACAGTGATACTACAAACTATTACAATGCACTGATAACAGCTTCATGATTTTCTTTATCTCTAAGTTTGTAGTGCGGCTTGGTTTGTTGGTTTTGTTTCCATCTGCCTGAATCCAGTCTGAAGCTAACCGGGACTGTGATACTTAACTTGGAGCCAGATGTAAAGCTCAAAATGGGCAGAATTCCTTTGGGTAGCCATGGCAAAGATGTGCATATAGGACTGAGGGAATGGCAAAAATAATTTGGCTACAATCAGATCCCATGTGGAGCCTTGGGCAATCTCCTACATTTCCATTGTAAAGAAAATATAGAATGTAGGACAGTCTATTCTATATGGTTTGACAGAGACTGACTGTACATTTTATTGCAATGTGCACAGCAACACCATGCGCTGAAAACAAGTTGTTTTTCCCCGCTCCTCAAAAGTGAAGCCAAAACATCTAGATCGCCCACCTTGTGGCTGACTGCAGTACAGGTCGTAAGTACTGTCCCCTCCATGTTACCAGATGGAACATGAGCCAACTTTTTTTTCAAAAGTTGGTTTCTGTCATTATAGGTTGTTCTTATCACGCTGATGTCTATTCAGGTGCAAATCGTTTTCACTTGAAAATTTCTGATAGTTTGCTCGCAATTGGGTCTGTCGAGCTCCACCACTCGATCATTACTGCGCAGCATCTGGCTCCAAATGACATCACCAGCGCAAGATGGCAGCATCCCTAGTTTGGCTTCAATTTTGTACACTGGGAGGAAGCGTCATCCATTCTTTTTACAGTCTGGTCTGAAGTAATTTAAGTAACGGTAACCAACCTAAGGCTTCTTTGTGGAACCTATTGAGGTTCCATTGGTCCTCGCTCAGTTCATTTATCTATGTGGATAAGGCTGTATCCCAAAACGCTTCTTTAAAACCTCTGGCATGAACTTATTACTGGGACCAGTGTGAGACTTAATCAGCTGTCACCTCAACGCTAGCTTCTATCATTACCTGTTTTTGAATGTATGCGTGAACGTTAATTGCACCATTAATACAAGTGATGAACAACATTGTAATATCTCCAGACTCATTCTGTTGAATATTTTATAACCGTCATTGTAGAAAACTACAAGGTCATTTATCTCTGCTCTGTCTAACCCACACAAAATCCACACTCATTCTATACACACACACACACACACACACACACACACACACACACACACACACAGAGGCACACACAAACAAATACACATCTACATTTCCTCATTTTTCCAATGTCTCGACGTGCACCCACACACATTCATCCAAACAGACTTGCAGACTTTTTTTGGTGTAAATGCACCACTATCGTTTCCCTGTTGATGGGAAGCTGGAGAAGATTCATCATACTATGTTCATTAGAGTTAAAGCAGAATCTAAAATCGAGTGAGTGATAGTCACTGCACCGGCCATGTCATATTTCAGCCAAGCTAGACATCTTCCAAATGGCAGTGCTCAAGGCTACGGCCAAACATTTCTCATTATAGGGGAGCACTACAACCTTGGTCACCAGTGACCTGGGTGTGACACAGGCCGTTTGTTAGCTTTACGATTTCATCTCAGTGAGTCCTAATAATTTGTACCTGTCCACAAGTAGTAGAAGAGTGTGCCTCAGCCCTTTTCACCTCTTTCTGTTGCTCCTTCCCTACGTTATTGTATACTGTACATATCGTATGTTGTTCCTGACTAGAGCCGTGCAATCTGCTGGCAATCTCTCCTTCCTTCCTTCCTTCCTTCCTTCCTTCCTTCCTTCCTTACTTACTTCCTTCCTTCTTTCCTGTTTGCCTTCCTTACTTCTTTCCTTCCATTGATCCACTCTTTCACGCAACTCTTTCATCACTTCTGTCTTCTCGTTTCAAGTTAGCCAGTAATCTACTGTCCAAAAACTTCCAGCCCCATGGCATTATTCACTGCCTTTCCTTGCTAATTTCTTTCTTTACCTGAGAGCAGTCATCAGCTGAAAAGGCAAGGGAGGAGGTTGGTGAGTGAGTGAGAGTGGAAGGAATGATTTGTATTGCTCAGAATTACACAGGACCTTTGTAGTGTATCTAATAACAGAACAATGTCCAGTTCAAAAAAAATCAGGGTGTTGAATTATGGAGCAAACATTGTTGAAAGAATGTTTCTTTGTACTCAATTATGACTCGTCCATATTGTTCACAGAGTCTAGACATTCACCTAAATATACATATAATGTACAGTACCTGTATAGGTAAGGGTTAGAGAAAAAAAGAGGGAGAGGTAGAAAAGAAGAAAAGAGACTGAAAATCCTATCCTATTTCAACAAGAGTTAGCACTATTGCCATGGTGACATTTTGGCTGTTCTGTTTTTGGCTGTTGTGGTTGGTTGATGACATTCATACGCAATTGTTCTGTGTATTACAGTGATTACATTCTGCAAAATGAATACTTTAAATGATGTTTATTCCGATTAAACGATCCTGCTAAACTTCAATGAAGCCAAATGTCCATGCCAATGTTGATTACACTTAGTGTCCACAACAGATAACATTTACATTTAGTCATTTAGCAGACGCTCTTATCCAGAGCGACTTACAGTAAGTACAGGGACATTTCCCCCGAGGCAAGTAGAGTGAAGTGTCTTGCCCAAGGACACAACGTCATTTCGCACGGCCGGGAATTGACCCAGCAACCTTCAGATTACTAGCCCGATTCCATAACCGCTCAGCCACCTTGACTCCCTAATGTAATCCCAGATGTTATATATCAACAAATGAGTGGGTTTATTTTCCAACGAGGCAACATTTGAATAAAGAAAATATAATACTAAGAGTTATAATTAAAGTCAAATTGCACTCTTGCTGGTAAACTCATGTTTCTCACTCCCACAGCAATTGCAGACCCATCACCCAATACCACAGTCATTGAAGAAATCTCCTAATTGACCCAATTGCTGTGAAAGTACCAAGTCAATTAAGTCAATTGCCAATTAAGAGTTCAAGACAAAATCAAGGTATTTATTACATTTACATTTAGTCATTTAGCAGAAGCTCTTATCCAGAGCGATTATTAAAGATGTGGAAGGTGCAGGTGTCTGATGCACTCAAGTTGAGCATCTCAGAGGACTGGACAAAGAATACAGGAATGAAGGGCAGTTAAATAGTATGACAATGTGGGAGGTTGACAATCAACACACGTAGCTTGGCACAGAAAGAAGATGCTCCATTCATGGTGCTAAATAGCTTTTGTTTAGTCTTGAGGTCCTCCTACAAAATGGCCTTGACGTTCCTCCTATTTTCCTAAATTGCATGGTAACAGTGTGACCTCTGACCTACAATCTAGTGTCACAGACATTTCCTTGTCGCATCTTACAAAGAACTAACTTATGGCTATGCAGGCATAAGCAAGCTTTGGCAAACAGTACAATGGGAATTTATCAATGCTACAAGCAACATAATTCATAGATAGGCATATTTCTCTCCTGGTCATGATCAAGGATCATGTTCTCATGAGCTAATATAGCAGGGTATAGATCAAACATTGTTCTTTATATTTTGAACATTCAAAAACAGTATACAAATAATAGAGTAATCGTTATTTGTAATCTTTATTATTGTTAATTGATCAGTGGTTAATGACAGACCTCCATCATCCTATATCAGTATGTCATTTGGCAAGATGAAATGCTACCATTTCACATAAATACGTTTTACAGAAAACTGTGAAATGAAAATAATACCAGCAAGACTGAGGCGCAGACAGTTGAACAGTTTCAAGGCTTCTGTACAGAACTACATGTGGTGTTCATGTTTTAAAAGTCAGCCAAAACGGTGGGAGTGGATTTGGTGTTTTTTGGACTGTCAGCTTCACAGTGGTCATTCCATGCCAGTGGAACCTCGTGAGCCTCCTATCATTAACCACATTTATACTTGGCTCAAGACACAGTGCTCTAACCCACCAGCTGCAGCAACAGCGTTGAAGTACACTTAACCTTCCATGTGGTGTTTGTCATGGGCCTGGCCACAGGCCTGGGGAAAGGCTGATGACGGATCCCTCTCTATAGCACAACCAGGCATAGAGTGTTTGCGGGGGGCTGATGAATGGAGCTCTACTGCCTCTGCTGTTTGTTGCTAAAATGCTTTAGCAAATGTAGATGTAGTGACTGATGTGTGTAGAGACAACGTGTGTGCGTTTGTGTGTGTGTCTGTGTGTGTGTGTGTGTGTGTGCCAGTCATCTCACAGAACGCAAACCTCAGAAACCTCAGAACAAAATACTGACACATATTTGGAGCGGCCTAAGATAAATGTGCGCTCACAGCCAAAGGGATTGGTTCTGCTAGAGATAAACATCTCCTCATGAAAACTCAATGTCCTCTGGTGAAAAATGCAAACACATCTTATTACTCTATTCCCCCTCTCTCCCTCCTTACTTTCTCTCTCGTTCTCTCTCCATTGTAGTCTCTCCCCTACCCTACCTCTCTTCCCCACCTCTCTTCCCTACCTCTCTTTCATACCTATCTTCCCTACCTCTCTCCCCTACCTCTCTTCCCTACCTCTCTTTCATACATATCTTCCCTACCTCTCTTCCCTACCTTTCTTCCCTACCTCTCTCCCCTACCTCTCTTCCATACCTCTCTTCCCTACCTCTCTTCCCTACCTCTCTTCCCTACCTCTCTTCCCTACCTCTCTTCCCTACCTCTCTTCCCTACCTCTCTTCTCCTACCTCTCTTCCCTACCTCTCTTCTCGTACCTCTCTTCCCTACCTCTCTTCTCGTACCTCTCTTCCCGACCTCTCTCTCTACCTCTCTTCCCTACCTCTCTTCCCTACCTCTCTTCCCTACCTCTCTTCCCTACCTCTCTTCCCTACCTCTCTTCCCTACCTCTCTTCTCCTACCTCTCTTCCCTACCTCTCTTCTCGTACCTCTCTTCCCGACCTCTCTCTCTACCTCTCTTCCCTTCCAACCCTCAACCCCTCCCTCTCTTTATGTTCTCCCATAATACTCGCTCAATACCACCTTTCCACGTGAATTTAAATCGTATGCACTTTCATCTTATGCAATATTCAAATCGCCTCTGTGACAGACAGAATAGCCAATGACGATAACGCGAGATATTAGGACAGTTTAAGCGTGTGCTGTTGTGGTATTCATAGATAGTGATTGATATGCACAAGTCCTCATTCTTCAGTTGCATTCTTATGTTTGACAGCTCAACAGGGAACAAGTGTAGATGGGGAAATGTGGTTTGAGTGTGCAGCATTGCTTTTTGTAAGTATACTGGGCCTTGCAAAAGTACTGCAGATGGTTGTCTTGGAGAGAGCATATAATGGCCATGTTAATTATACTAGGAACATGGTGTTCTGGTAGGGTGACAGGAACCCAGAAACAAATTTGTAAAGTACAGAACGTGAATGTTAATATTTGCACATTGAAATTACTCTCACAGTTATTAACCAGAATGGACTTTTGGAGGATATAGAATGAAGAAATGTGTCTCATTCTCTATATCTCTCTCTCTTTCTCTCTCGTTCTCTCTCTGTCTTTCTCTCTGTCTTCATCTCTCCCTTCTCCGTCTCTCTCTTTAGCATTCTTTCTCTGTATCTCTCTCTCGCTTGCTCAATCTATCTCTCATTGGCTAACCATCACCATGTGTGCATGTAATCAGTCAAACTGATCATAGATCTGTGTTCGAAGAAGGCTTCCACCTTCCTTTAGCCGGCTTAAAGTCACAATGAGTAATTAGTGTCATTGACTGAACACAGGGGCTCGATGAGTCAAAGTTCATGATCCATTAGTGTTGACTCATCAATGACTTGGGCTTGACCCGGGATACAGGCCAGCTCTGTGACAGAGTAGGGTTCCAACAGCGTGAGGAAAAATATGATAAGTGACTTGCATGTATACTTTAAGTTTATAAGTATATACTTCAGTAAAGGGTTAATAAAAAGTACATCCCTTTCTGAGTAATCCAAAACAGTCTTTCTACTCAAGCCCTGTGAGAGTCTGACAGATGGGGACTGAAGTTTTCTATGTGGGGGGTGTGAGGTGTTATGTCTGTGTCCTGAAGTGTTTTTCAGCTACCGCAAAACATAATATATGACACAGCAATTGTGTGTTGGGCGGGCAACAGCTGCCTCTAAGAACATCCCATAATGGGAAAGGAGATACAAGGGGAAGGCAAAAAAACACATTTGTTCATATTGAAAGGCCTGACATGAACGTTTTCTTGAGGCACATACGAGTTCTCGGGCACCTTGCAGATGGCTTCTACCACGTTGAATTGAAATGTAGACTTCATAGTGTGCACAGTGCTGGTTATATCACCGCAGGTACAAAGCTAATGATTCTGTCATATATTAAAAGCAAAACACCCCAAAATATGAAGTAAACTGTGCTAATTAAAATAACATTTTGGTGTGGTTAGTTTTTCCTTACTCTCTGAAGCTACTTGTGTAGTTAATCAAAGTAATATGCTGATTTCACTCATTTTGCCCGAGCGTTGCCTCAAAATGTGCTTTGCCTGCAAATACGATGTGCTGAGGCCTTTCGCGGGGCAGACGATTCATAACTGGCAACATTTGGCATAAATATTCAACAATGGTCATAAGTCAACTGCTACATGGAAAATGAAGTAGTCTAGGCAATTAAAAAGACTGATATGCTCAGAGGAACAGGACAGCAAATGGGAAATTGATTCAGCTTAGAAGACAGTTAAACAGGAAGAGAGAGAGGGAGAGACTGGGAGATAGCCTACAGAGTGCTAGAGAGTGCTGCAGAGATACATAAAATATATACAGACATATTGAGTCATGAGATACAAAGACAAGGAATCCCTACAGTATGTATTATGCACTGAATTGACATACTATGTGAATACAGTGCATAGGTACATAGATGTATACATTTTACGCAGTCTCACTTATCTGTCAATGACTGGTAAGATGCATATAGTAAATTAATTTGACTATTAATAATAGATAACTTTTTCATTATCTCTCTCATTTGGTTAAAATCTAAATAGTGATATGGGCCACTTCAGGCTGTTTGTTATCAGATATATATCTCCTTTATCTCCTCAGAATCTGAGCAGAATGTCTTAGCCATTTGCAGTCTAGACAGTGAGACAGTCAGGATCTGTGTGGGTCTGTCTGGATGGGTTGGGGGCCATGACTAATGTAGTAGCCAGCTGTGCCAGCTCCCCTGGGTGGCAGAGTTTCAATCAGACACTAGCTGCAGTGGGCTTCCAGCCAGACTAGAAGAGAAGACATATTACTGACCAACACTGCTACTTTGCCTCAGTATCACTGACCAATACTCCTATACTCCTGTATCACTGACAAATACTATGCCTCTGTATCACTGACAAAACTGGTACTCTGGTACTTTTACTCCTGTGAGACTACTGCCCCATTTCAGTGCAGTGCAATGAATTGGCCTTACATCACTAACCTGAACTCTTCAGACCTAAATCATTACATCAGTAAGTAGTGCTTACTGTATATCACATACACTATTAGTACCACTGTCCTGCCATAAATTAGAGCAATATTAAGCAACACAATGTATCACTGATGTCATATACAGTATGTCATTGGCCCAAATCAAGTATCCACATACTTCATATGAGCGGCAAAAAGACTGTACTTAACATAATTAAAAGTCATCAAACAGTGTAATGTCAACATTACGATGGGTCAGAAAGACATGGTACTTTGGAAGCAGGATACAAGTCGGATCAAAGAAATCTCCAAACAAAGCTCAGTCTCTCCGGTTCGGAGCAGCAAACCTGCTGCAGGGCTATGACTTCATTCAAATCCATTTTCAAGAAGAGAAAGCCCTCCATCACGGGGGACTGACAAACTGCTATCAAACTGGCATCAAAGGAATCCTGAAGTCGAAGATTCTGCAAGTCTCGGATTTTCTGAAAACACGTCAGCTTCAAAAGGGCTAAATGGAGATGGAGTCAGGGCATTATTCTCCCAGGGATGAGAAGCGAACCCTGTACATCACTGAAACGGACGTGCGTTCAGACAGAAGACTCAGAAACTTACACTCAACGCTAAATATGGAGTATGAAACCATCAGCTTTAAAATACCCCTTAGGGGTTCTCCTTTCAGTTTCCTACTTTGAAACCACAAACTCTGATTCCACAAACATGAGTTAATTGCCCCAAATTAATATTGCACCCAGCTACATGACCATTTGCATCTCATCTCAATTAGTTTCCTACAGCTCCATAAATATTCATGATCCCTACCAGTTACTGAAGAGACAGAGTGGCAAAGGCTAACCGAGCCGTTTTAAGAGGCCACCGACTTGGCGGATAGTTCCCCACCGGGCAGGCATCACATGGTGGAAGCACTTTAAAAGTGTCCCGTTCGATAGTGCCCCCCCACGCAAGGTCAATCCAGGTGATAGCCTAACTTGCCGCATGCCACTCCACCCTTGAGGAATAGGGTAGCGCTAAAAGATTTGAGCTTCTCACTCTCCCTCCTCTCCTCTCCTTCTTCAACACGTCCCTTTTTCGCTTCCTTCTCCTGGGCAATGCAAAAAAAGAGAAAAAGCCTGCAACACTATTCTGCAGCTTGCCTGCTCTTTAGCTCTCTGTAGCATTCTAAATCCAAGTGATCCATAAAGTCTTAATTGAAACAGGAATGAATGGACCATACCTGGCTATAGTCCTGTGCCGGTGTATCCTTTTGCAGAGTCTCTACATGGCGGTGGAGTGCGTGCGTATATGTGTGTGTGTGCATCTGCGAGTGTGTGGGTGAGTGTGTGTATTGAGCTCTACTGAGAAGATAGAAGGAGTGCACAGTGCGGTGCTGGAGATTGGGAGGTTGGGTTCTCTGTGTGCTGAGGCTGTGTGCTGAGACTGTGCGCCTCTCTCTCTCTTTCTCTAACTCTCTTGCTCTTTCTCCCTCCCTCTGCCACCCCCACCCCCCTCTCTCTCTCTCTCTCGCTCTCCCTTCTCTCTCTGAGAGTATAATCCTTTCCACAGTCTACAGGGACGAGCCGCAAATGAGTCTCTTTTCTCTCTCTGTCCTCCCTCTCTCTCTCTCTCTCTCTCTTGCTGTATCTTGGCTGTGCACATGAGCCTGGAGCAGAATTATCCTTCCCCGAGCCTCCACCTTCAGTAGATAAGGGCTGGGATGCGGAAAGCTGTCTCTCTCTCCATTAACGTCTACATGGCTCTATCTTTCTTTTTTTTTGGGAGGTTTTGCTAATGCTGCCCAGTGTGCAGGTTCTGATTAGACTCTCTCTCGCTCTCTCTCGCGCGCGCGTTGTTTATACATGCATGTTTAGTTGTATTTACTTACTCGACAATGTTCACACACTTGTTTACTCGGTGATTCTTTATGTGTTGAGGTGCACCCCACCGCAGTCTTTCTGAAGCCCGTAATATTGATTACAGAGATGTTTAAATGCTTTATGTTTCCCTTTGTGATGTTTGTATATCAAACCTGTGCTTAAAATGTGATTATATATTCCAATAGAAAATACTTGTTTCTCGATTCAATAGGGTTTATTCTGTCCATGTTCACTTCCATTACAAAGCACATTTCTCAAGTTTATGAATGTAACTTGTAATGAAAGGATGAAAGCAGCAGTGTGCCTATTCTTAGCCCTCGTGTGTGATACTACAGTAATCAGGCACTCTCTGTTTAAAAACAGCCCCGTGCATAGGGATGGAGCTGTAGTAGCCCATTTATTTTCCTAATTCATTGTGACAGTGAAAGGGGAAAATAAACCCAGCCATTGAAGCAGCAGCAAACTGGCAAACGATATTTGCATTGTGCCAAACATTTAGCTACATTTTGTCCAGCTAGTCTACTATGCAGATAGTGTAATATGTTATTGTATATTATCCTAACTGGACAGAAACAGAGGGGAAGAAATCGAGGGATCATTTCGATATTTCCTTGTTGTGGTAGGAGGAGGATAGAAGGGTGTTTTCAGCAGTTGTAAAATCCGACCTCCCATGTAGGAAAATAGCTCATTACTCCAGACTTCTTTTTAGATCCAGGCGGGAACGCTTGTAGCAGAAATATGGAGGGAAAGACCCACTTGTCATCCCAATGAAATCAGTTTGGAGGCTGCCAAGGCAGTCGAGGAGGGGTGGTGTGAGGAATGAGGTTCTTGCGTGTGCACGCACGTGTGTGTGTCTGTGTGTGTGTGTGTGTGTGTGTGTGTGTGTGTGTGTGTGTGTGTGTGTGTGTGTGTGTAAAAACCCAGCTAAGCGCGATGTAATCAGCAAGCACTTTCTTCTTTTGCTCTTCCACTGTTCTTACTCCATCTCTTGCACACAAGCACGTTCTAGTCCTCCACCCAAGGTTTCTGTTCTTTCTGGTGGACAGATCCATCATGGAGGATTTATGTTGCCAAAGTGTGTTTTTTTATGCCGCCATTACTTGATGGTATGAACATGCTCTTCCGTTTACATTATTCTCTCATCCACTCTCTCTCTCTCTCTCTCTCTTCTCTCTCTCTCTCTCTCTCTCTCTCTCTCTCTCTCTCTCTCTCTCTCTTTCTCCAGCTTTTTTTCTTTGCTTCTCTCTATCTCTGACTGTCATTTATAATTTGCCGTTGAGAGGGACAGCAAGCGTATAATCATTAAACGAACAGCTTGTTACACGTTGCTCACTGTAATTTAGTCATCAGCATAACTAGAGCCTTTGTTTGTCTGCTTTTTATTCGACGTGTCAAAGCCGTCCCTCTCAGAAAAACAAACACGATGGAAGGGTCACACCTGTCACTTCCAAGATGTGCTAACAGGAGCCTGAAGATGCCTGCCTGTCCTTCTCTTGCTACTTTGACAAAGTGTCACTCTTTATTTTTTACAAAAATGCCCCATGACACCAGTTAGGTCTCAGTTTCCTTCCCCAAAAAATTGTACTGGGAGTATGGGAAGTTTTGATTAAAAATAGTTCAAGTTTAGGTAAAAGAAATTATGCACCATGGACAACACAGGCCCCAGTGACAATGATAACGTGTTCTTGGAAAATGGAAGAACGTTTAACTTCAACATTAACTATAAATTACACATCCTGAGACAAATATACAATTAAAAACTGTGTTTGAAACCACACAGGTGACTGAATCTGCAATCTTCAAAGGTCACGATAAATGTATTTTCTCATCTAGGGGTCTGTTTTTTTGGAAATAAATATAAAAATCGTGGTGTTGTACATTGCTATCCGGTACTAAGCAATAGGTTTGCACGAGAGTATACAATGATGTTGACTGTCATTTAGAAGTTGAGTTGAAGCATGCTGAAAGCATCTGTCTTCTGACTGATGTCAGGCCGCTACCTCCAGCTACCATGAGTTGAAGTAGACTGTGAACGATACGCAGTGCAGCACATCCTTTACTGGGGACAGAACTGACTCCCCACCCCCGCTATCCCCCCTCTTTTAATCCCTCCATTTCTCCTCCTGGGATAGGCATCAGCTTCCAGGGACAGCCTGACTTTCCTGAAGAGACGGATAAAAGTAGCCTAATCAAACTGAATTTGGATGTCCTCAGAGGTAATCTGTGGATTGATAGGATCTCTTCACAAGCTCTAATGAACAGGCCACATGGAAAGAATAGCGGACCAAAGAAATCTTTTTTTTCTTTTTTTCTGCTTCGGGTAGTCTTGCATCGACTTGTAGTTATTTAATCAGTGTCAAATAAAATAAAATGTATTTGTATAGCCCCTTTTACAAGCAATGTCACAAAGGGCTTCACATACGCCCATAGAACTGCCCCTCAACCAACCTTAACCCTCAAGGATATAGTGTCCTTTGATATAGTACCTGAGTCACATGGGTGCATTTTTCTATAATCCAATCCCCCCAACCTCCACACCCTTCACAATGACCATTAAAGTCAGTGACAGTAGTGGTATCTATAAACTTGATCATGTCTACGGTGTGTCTTTAAAACAGACCTTTTTGTCTGGTATACATGTGTTTGCTAATACTTGGAAATGAATGTGCTGCATATAGTTTGTGTAAGGCTGTCATTCATGTTTAATGCCATCAATATTCTGTTAAAATAAAGACATGCAAGTCAAGTCAACAAGTCAAAAGTCATCTCCCCTGCTGGTACCTGGCATGAAGGAGCCATCTCTTGTTTGTGGAATACTGCATTTCACAACCTCTCCCTCTATTCTCAAACATCTTTCACACTCTCTCTCTCTCCCTCTAAATCCTGTCCCTGTCAACAAACTAAACAAAGTGACACAGAAAAAAACCACCATTTGATTCTCTTTCCTAGCTCCTAACCATTGCTATTTCTGTGTGACAGACTTCCCTGTAACTCTTTTCTTCTCCAGTCAGCTTTGCTCTTTCGTGTATCTGCTATGTCACACTCTCTTGGGGGTTTTGACAAGCCACAGAGGTAGGTTAACTCAGCTTCAGAGTCACACAACACACGAAGAGATCAATTCCAGGCATTCAAAGAAATCAATCTCTTCATCCCTGTACACACAGCTCATCTCATATCTCACCTCCTTAATTCACACAGCCCACAGCTTATTCAGAAATACAAGCAAACTGAATAATATGGCAGGCAATTTAGGACAAAGGCACAGCACCAGGATAAGGAAAACCCTTAAATGCAAGAAATGCTAGCAATAGCGTCATTTATGTATTTCTGCAGCGTTTATGTGAAGATCTATACGTTACTTATAGTGACAAATCTGCTTAGGTCAGCATGAAATAGGCTCGGAAAATCAATATAGTGCATATACTTTGACGGCAGGCAACCTTGAGAGTAAGCCAAAACCTTTACAGGGAGTGCAGTGAAAGCTATCTAAAGTTA